>NC_060283.1:42491465-42736566 GCF_021613505.1 Equus quagga | reverse complement strand
CTTCCTTCCTTCCTTCCTTCCTTCCTTCCTTCCTTCCTTCCTTCCTTTCTCTCAAGTGCTCTCTCTCTCTCTCTCATTATTAGCAACTAATATTTCTTGGAAACTAATCTATGTGAATTTTTTGAATCCTACCCTGAAAGTTAGCTTTTGATGCTTTAGGCACCTCAGAGTACTACTAACTCAGGACTACTTTATTTTTTCTCTTGCTTTTTTGCTTTTTATTTACTTTTATTTTATTGTGGTAAAAACATAACATGATGTTGACCCTCTTAACAGATTTTTAAGTGTAAAATATAGTAGTCGTATCTACAGGCACAACGTTGTCCATCAGAGCTCTAGAACTTAATCATCCTGCATAACTGAAATTTTATACCAGTTGATCAGCAGCTTCTCATCTCTCCCTCCCCCCAGCCACGGGTAACCATCATTTTATTCTTTGCTTCTATGATTCGACTGTTTTAGATACCTCATAGAAGTGGAATCATGCAGTAGGACTCCTTTAAACTGAATTCTGGGCTTGAGTCATTCAGGATCACCCAGATACTGTAAATTCAAGCTGCAAACCATGGGAGAAAAACCTGTGGCTGCGAATTGCAATGGGACAAGAAAATCCCTCTAGTCATTGACTGATTGGCAAAGCTCTTAAGTAAATTATTTTTCGCGGGGTTTTGTTGGTTTGTTTGCCTTGTTTCCTGTAGTCTCCTGGTAGGTGTGTGCACGAGAAAAGGATCAATACGTGGCTGGGTGGGTGGGCTGGCGGGGTGAGGAGGAAGAGGGTTATTTCTAGCTCACCCTTACACTGAGGCTGCAGCCTATTACCTTCCCCATCTGGACTTTTCTCCCATCCTCATATCTCGTGAGGCCACAATAATTCAAGTTCAAGTTCTTCTAGTTTGACAAATACCCTGAAGGAGAAGGTGACTTGAGTGTTCACTTCTCTCTGCGTTACTGCCTTCATTTAGCTCTTTGTCTTGCTAACTTGCCAGCTCATCAATGCCTTTAAAAATATATAATCGAAAACATTTTATTCAACATTTTTTGTTGTTTTACTTGGGCATTTCCTCCATACTGCTGGAAATAGAAGTAGCCCCCTTTTTAATGCACAAACTTAGTATTGTATCTTTGGATTTACATAGTAACACATGCATCATTAAATTTTGTCAACGTGCTTATCTTTTTATATATATATATATATCACCTTTGTTCAGTTGAAACTGTCTTTATTTTGCCCTTACTCTTGCATGAGAGTCAATAGAGTATAATAAACTTGTTTAACTGTTTTTACTCTTAGCATTTTCAGGTTATTCATTTATCCTCTTCTGGTATCTATGATCGCTGTTGAGAAGTCAGCTAGCAGCTTCACTGACTTCTCTTATAGACATTCTCTTCTTGGCAAGTTTTCTTATTCTCCTAATACCTTTGAGGTTGTTTCTTTATGTTTCATCTTTTGCAGTTTGGTCACAATGTGTCTGGTTGGTGGATTAGCGTGTACTTTTAAACAGAGGATTCATGCCTTTCTACAATTCTAGCAGACTCTCTACAATTATCCTTTCTTTTACTATCTTTTCACTACTTTTTCTCACTCTTTTCTTCTAAAACTTCTATTATATATAAACGTTGCAGCATCTCTATCAGATTCTTAACTGTGTTTTCACATTTTTTAAGTATCTCTGCTCTGTATTATACGCAAGTACCCTAATATTATTTTCCAGTTCATTAAATTAACTTATTCTTTGTCTGGGTCTGGTATAAATCTTTTCTTGTCCACTTTTGTATTTTTCACAATGACTGTACTCTTTTTCATTTTCAAGGTTTCTTTTATTAATTCCCACCTCTTTTCATTCGTACTAACAGCTGTTTTTGCCCCTCCCCAGCTCCATCCTGCTTATGACTCCAGCCGAGGGCTTTCTCTGCCCGGGGGGACATGCTCAGCCCCTATGCAGGACAAACAAAAACTGCAGGTGGTTAGCACTCCAGCCAGGAGACTTTAACCAATAACCAGTGTAATTTGATGGATATATAGACCTCAAATTCCTCGCCCCTCAAGGAGACAACTCAAGCATGTTCAAACCATCTCCCAGAGTCCTCAGTGGTCCTTCAGGGCCTGCAATGGTGCTTGATCACTAACTTCTCATCTTTTGGCTTCCACTCTTCCTGTCTCTCTTCCTCATTCCTGACTGATCGATGCTTTCAAGAATCATCTTCCAAGTGAGCTGCCTTCAATCAGATTCTAATCTCAGAGTCAGCTTCAGAGAAAGCCATACTAGGACATTCTTTCAAATGTCTCTTTTGCTTCTTTGTCTTATTTGTTCACTTACTACTTGGACAGCCTCAAAAATACTCAACTTGAGGACTTTGTTTAAATTTACAAGATTTATGAATCTTGTTCGTAGGAAACTGCTGTTCCAATTGTAGCTGGAAGGCTCACTTTAGTAGGAGAGCTTTTAATTTGAGTTTGTTTGTTTCCTTTTTATCCCTCTCTCCACTCAGAGATTCATTCCTTTCTCTTTGCTAATTTGGGACCCTCGAAGTTGAGAATTATTGGAGAAATGTTTGATATTTCTATTTCTTGCCCAATATGTTTGAATTCTGTTTTGTATTTTTTTATCTTTTTCTCTCTTCTTGGTGCCTTCTGGGAGACTTTTCATAGTGTGGATTGCTAACTCACCAGTTTATTTTCCATATCTACTCAGATCTCTATTCCTTGATTGTTTTATTTCAACAGTTATTTTGTCATATTGAATACTTTCAGCTAGTGCTTTATAACCACCTGTTGTTGCTCCTCTTATCTTTGCGAAGGCCTTTATTGTGCTTATCTTAAATTGTTACCCTGGCTGTTCTATTAGATTCTCTTCCTCTGGCATAGGGTCTCATTTCCCTCACTGTGCATATGATTCTTTCTGGGTCTCTCTGTCTCTATCTCTCTCTGTCTTAACCTTGAGCCTAATATTATTCACCTGAGACTGTCCCCTGCCTGTGCTTGGGGTGGCAACTTTGGGGGGTAAACTGAAACAGAGCCTTTGTAGGTCCAGCTGAGTGGGCCTCCTAGCTAACTCTACTTGAGAATTCTGGGCTTAACCATGTACAACTTTTGTTTTCCTTGGCCTCCCTGCCCCCTCTCCATACCCCCTCACCCCTCTGTCCCAGGCACTGTTCTGCTATGGGGACCACCAGCCTCATTTACAGTTGCCTACGTGGTCAGGGAGGAATGCTTGAGGGATTACAGAGTCATCAGCACCTATTTCTCACCTCAGCTCTGACACCACCCCACGTTTTTCTTCTGCTTCTGGGCAGCACTGCCACATGTCCCCCAACAGCACAGCTACAGCAAAACCTGGGGATCAGAGCTTCAAGAGGATAGGTGATTTGACCAAGACTCCCTTGTGCCCTACTTGTCTGCCTGGCCCAGCTACCAGCACTTGCCGAGGTTTCCACACATAGTGGCAGAGACGACATCTTAGCTACAGTTATTCCACCCAGGAATGCCATTAGGTGCGCAATTCCATCCAGGTAGCAGTTTCCGGTCATGGTTCTCCAGGGGCCAATGAGACTTGGCCACATCAATCTGCTTCTCTCCTCTGAGTCTCTCCTCTTTTTCCCCAATCTCTTCCCTATGTTTTTTGCCTCATCCCTCCAGGCCACCAATTGTTCCTTATGTTGGACCCTATGAGCCTTCAGTTGTCCAGGACTTTCTCATACTAGTGCTCTAGTTGGTGAGCCAGACTTCACATTAATTCCACCCTGCTTAGTGGAAGGAAGGAATCAAAACTCAAGCCGGATTCACTATCTTGAGAACTGGAAGCCAAATCCCCAATGGGATAAAAGTGCATAAGAGAAATACAGTTATTTTTCTCTCTTGAAAATGATTGGCAACCAATTCAAGCATGAGATTTTGTCTAACAATTTTTTTTTATAGTATGCTTTTGGGTGAGGAAGATTGGCCCTGAGCTAATATCTGTTGCTAATCTTCTTTTTTTTTTTCTACTCAAAGCCCCAGTATGTAGTTGTATACTCTAGCTATACACCCTTCTGGTTCTTCTATGTGGCACACCACCCCAGCATGGCTTGATGAAGGATGTGTAGGTCTGCTCCCAGGATCCAAACCGGGGAACCCCATGCAGAAGTGGATTGCGAGACCTTAACCACGAGGCCACCAGGCTGGCCCCTAACAATTTTTTTTAAGTTACTAAAGAATTTAATTAGTTCTTAGAATACTTTATTGGCATCTATTGGTTAATGTCTCTTTATTTTTAAAAAATTGTCCATTCAAATAATTAGTAATTTTGTATGAATTTGAAGGATAATCTCTCTCATGTAACTCTAAAGAACTGAAATGACAGAAAGTCACAGAAAACTAAATTTAGTAATTATCAAAAATCCATATGAGAAAGCTAATATATAGTAAAGAAGCGTTAGCACTAATATAATTTTTAAATCACCATTTTATCTGGAAATTATAATTTAAAGAAAGAATAAGAATAATTAAAGTGGTTTTGTTACCAAAATGTTTTAAATTTTTTAAAAATCTAGAACTTGAGTTTTTACAAAGCTATAAATACTACAATGTATGCAATTCTAACCAAAAATGAAGATAGGGAAAGATTAGAACCATTCTCACCAAAAAAGGTCATACCTCTCTTTGGTGTGACCACACCCAGTTCTTCTAATAGTTTTATCTTTAAAGAATATCATTGTGTTGGGGTCAGGAAAATAAATCTGGAGGCCTTGAAGTGGTAAATAGGGAAAAGGGAAAAAAATTTTACTCTGAAGGGGAGGTGTGAATTTATGGATTAGAAATGATGAGATGAGACAAGAATGAGAACACTCATCCTTTCTCTTCCCCGACAAGATGGAGAATGGTTGGCTCTTCATGTGAGAAGAAAACATAGAATCTTCCAAATGTCTAAACTTCAAATTCATTGCCCAGGTCTTTATAGGGCATTAAAATTCTGTTCATGCTTCAAATCACTTAGACTGATTTTGGATGAGTCTCGTATAATTATCACTATGGAAAACGACATCAATTTACTTTGAAGAGCCATCCTTGGGCATGACCAAGACGGCCTTAAAGTTTCCCTTAGCTTGACTAAACTGCAGACGAGCTTCTCCCTGCCTCTAGGCCCTTGATCGCCCTCTTATCCCAGCCCTTACAGAATCCAGTTAGCCTAACCGCAGAGGTCCCTCCGTCTCCCTTTTCTCAGAATATTTACTTTAGAAAGCTTAAAATTATAAGCTCATTCTCTGCCCCTTTGAGATGAAAATATTTTCAGAAGCATCTTGCTAATTTTATAATCCGGGACTATATTTATCAAGAACCTGGGAGTCATCCTTTTGAAATGTAATCAGCGCGGAAGATAATGCCCTCATTTCCCAGTCTTTGGAAGAGTAGTAGCCTAAATTTCATGATCATCGAACTCCAAGTCATAAAACTACTTCCTGTCCTAAAGAAAGAAGAAAAGTTCACTTTTTTTTTGGGCAAAGTCAATTAGCAAACACAGATGGCCTACAATCCTCTCACCCTAGCTCTTAAAAACTCTCACATCCTTTGTTTCAGTGGAATTGAGCTCAGACTGAGTTCTCGCCTCTCTCTCCTACTGTAACAGGCTTGAATAAATTCTTTCTTACCTGTTTAATTCTGTCCTGCAATTTTTGTTCTCACAGGCAATATTATGGGAAAACCAAGTTTAGCTTCAGCATTTTTGGTGGTTATTTTGTGCTGTATTTAAGGGTGGGGAGTTGATTGCCAAATGATTGAAAATGTAACTTTGTAAGAATTCAGATTTGGGGCAAATAATTATGGTGGTCTGTTATTTTCTGCTTAATAAATATAGGACAAACAGGGAGGACATTTGGAATCATAGATCATCCCAAATTAAATAATCAAGGGGAAGTTATTTAACCACCTTAGGCCTCAGTTTTATCACTTATAAAATGAAGAGTTTTGGTGCATTTACTTCCAACTCTAGTTTTCTATGATTATTTGATATATTTTTGTCTTAAAGATTTGGTTTGATCCCAATTAAGAAGTAGACTCTTATATCCGGATATAGTCTTTAGACCACATGGTATCTTTAGTTGAGAACATAGATTCATCATCATGTTAAGTAATGTGTTCACTGCAACAAGCCCATCCAATACTAGTAGCTAATTAGCAATCTTTTAAATACCATTCCTAAATGAATAACAAAATCTATGCCAGGGAACGAGGCTACCTCACCAACACTCCAGCTGTTAATTTTAATCTTAGCTGTACTGCAGCCCAATATTCCAATAATTTCCATTTTCTTACTTGTAATTAATCAATGTTTATGGAAAAGCTAATATAAAACTGTAATTATAGAAAAAAGTGATCTGAGCTCTGAATCTTTCTAGTCCACATTTCACCTTCATTTTCTATAAAATCTTTGAGAAGTTTTCAGTGTTCTTTCATCATCATCATTTAGTCAGGTAACTATTATAGATAGATCAATATTCCAGAGAGAAGAAAAGAACATATTTCCCCTAAATTCTCATATCACTGCTAAGTTATTTCTATTTGAAAATGTGATGTTTATCAACTATCTGGGGACCTGAAGTTGTCTGTCCTATTTATTGGTCTTTTAATGTGGTGGGTATGTGGACCCATGGGGACCAACTGGAGTGACACTTCTGCTCCCCACTCATAGTAGTCAAGACACCTTATTAATAAGGAAAAACAATCTAGAAGAGATGGCAATTAGATGCCTCAGATTTATCAAACCCTAGAGTTAGCGTGGATTTCGTAAATCATCCAGTGCAATGATCTTTTACTGCCGAGAATATTGAGAGTTTTAATTAGGTTGTGCCATTCAATTTAGACTTCTACTATTTGAACTACTCTTTAGAATTACTTTGCTATTTGGTTACTGTTCCCAGTACATTGTTGGTGCTTTGATTATGAGTGATTGATCCAACATTAATGGAAACTTTAAGTGGGAAAAAAAAAGTCTATCTTTACAAGTTTTGTCACCTACATCCTCTTGTCTTTTCAAGGGCTTCACTATCCTTTCTTTCTCTAAAATCATGAATTTTATTTTTTGGACCTCAGATCAACAGAATTGGATTAATAATAATTCTTGTTTGGTGACCCAAAATCATCATTGTTCATTAAGAAGAGCCATCTTTAAAAAATATTTTTGGTTTGTTTGTTTTAATTATGTAGTAAACACCCTTGCATCCACCACCAAAGAAGAATTGACATAATCTCCGCATGTGGTCTTCTTTCTTCCCATTCCACTGCTTGTTCCACCCAAGCTAAATATACTGAATCCTGTGTGGTTTCCTCCATCCCTCCTTCCTTCCCTCTTTCCTTCTTTTCTTGTTTCCTTCCTTTCTTTTTTTTCCTATAGATTTATTTTTATAAGGAGTTCACATGTTGTCTTTACTACCAAATTTTCCTTTGTTTTTTAACAGTTTGATTGAGATATAATTCACATGCCACACATTTCACCCATTTAAAGTGTACCATTCAATAGTTTTTAGTGTATTCACAGAATTGTGCTCCATAACCACAATTTTAGAACATTTCTTTACCCCAAGAAAGAAACTTCAGCTGTCATCTCCTAATCTCGCCATTCCCTCCTCCCTTCCCAAGCCCTAGGAAATCATCAATTTATTTTCTGTCCCCATAAATTTGCCTCTTCTGGACATTTCATATAAATGGAATTGTACAATATGTGGTCCTTTGTGTCTGGCTTCTTTTACATAGCATAGTGTTTCACGGTTCATCCATGTTGTAGCACATATCAGTACTTCATTCATTTTCATGGCTGAAAAATATACCCTTGTCTGGATATACCACATTTTATTTATTAATCTATAAGTTGATTGACATTTGGGATGTTTCCACTTTTGGGCTATTATGAATAACATGGCTATTAATCTTTGTTCACAAGTTTTTACGTGGGCTTACATTTTTATTTTTTTTGGTGTGTATCTAGAAGTGGAATTGTTGGATCATATGGTAACTGTATATTTAACAGTTTCAGTAACTACCAGGCTGTTTTCCAAAGTGACTATGTTATTTTATACCCCCATGAGAAGTGTATGATATTTCTAAAAAGGAAGAAAAGAAAGAAGGAAGGAAAGAAGGAAGGAAGGAAGGAAGGAAGGAAGGAAGAGCTGCTACATTTTATTTATAAGATTAGAAATTTCTTTGTATTCTTTTGTGTTTGGGGGAACTTTTTACTTCCCTTTTGTTAGAAAGAGATCCTTCATGCTTCGGGTTCAAAATGAAAATGTAATGTCACATTAAGTAGAAATATGAACCACTTCTTGGTCCAGATCATTAAACATTCTTATGGCAATAGTATGTGGTGTATTTCAATTTTACCAATCCCTATCTAATACAATGTAGGCTATGATAATGAAAACGAAAGAAATATCTCTCCACCTGGAATGAAGAGCACGCAGTTCAAGCCTCAGCACTGCCACCAATTAGCTCTATAACCTTGGACAAGCCACCTAGCCTCTTTCCACACAAGCACCTTGTCTGAAAATACAAATAACAGTATCTTTTCTATTTACTTTTAAGATTGTACTAAAAATGAAATGAGGTAATACTTGGGAAGCTCTTTATAAACTCAAAATGCTATTTAAAAAGTTGTCTTGTTTTGCCACAGTTGAGATTAATATCTTCTTTATCTCATGTTTCACTTTTAGCCCAATTCTGTACATATAAGACATGTTCAGTACAGACTTTTCTTTCTTTTTTTAAAAAAAAGATTTTATGTTTCCTTTTTCTCCCCAAAGCCCCCCAGTACATAGTTGTGTATTTTTAGTTGTGGGTCCTTCTAGTTGCAGCACGTGGGATGTTGCCTCAGCGTGGCTTGATGATCTGTGCCATGTCCGTGCCCAGGATCCGAACCAGAGAAACCCTGGGCTGCTGAAGCAGAGCACAAGAACTTAACCACTCGGCCACAGGGCCGGCCCCTCAGTACAGACTTTTCCATGCATCACGTAGGAAAACCAGGTAGTGCATGATGCTACAACTCACATATTTGGTGTTCTTTATATTGAGAGGCAATCTCTAACTCTGTTTAGCTCCATGCTGATAATATCAGTACATAATCATAAGGGAATTCTGGATATTCTTTATAAAGTACCTATCAATATGGGCATAGTTTGTATTTAAAGTATTCTATAAAGTACAAAAACTAAGTGTCAACCTTAAAAAAATTTACTTTGTTAAAAGTAAAACAAAAACATTAATAACTAAGAGATCTAAACAACGAGTGCCTTATTTAATTAGATATAATCTGGAACTCAAATTAAAAAATATAATCAAATATATTGTTCTTCAGATTCTTATGACAATGGCGAGAATTTTACACTTGGTAAATAGGCTCCAAGAATATATACTCTGCTAATATCATGGATCCAAGAGCACACAAAAACTATAAGGCTTCCCCAAGGTAAAATGATGTTTGTGTAATGAGCCAGCTGACTTCTTTAGCATAGACATCTCCAACTAAAAGGATCTGTACCCTCTAAATGGCTTTCTAACTCTGTGATAAACTCATTAGACTACACCCGAGCCCTTCCCACCTTTGTAAAAAGACTGATTTGGTAAAGTAAAAAGCTATATTTTGTGTTCAGGTATAAAGATGCAGGATTAGACTTCTCAAACTTGGTTTTACTAAAATGTTTGTTAACATTTAAGGTATATATTCAGAAAGGATATTTTTGCTACAACATATTGAGTTGAATTAATTTTTAGATGCTGTGTTGAGTGAACACAAAATGCATGTTCACTTGGGTGTGTAATTATGCTGTCGATGCATGCTTCATCAGGAGCAAAGAGTAATGCAATATCTTTGGAATAATCATCTGCTTTAAGCTGAGGAAGCTTTAAGAGTTTTGAAATAGAGAATAATCACCACAGTGTTTTTCTATGATGGACTCCTAACCAGTTAATTGTTTTTTATCATTAAAGCTCATATTTTATAATTTTCAATATTGAACCATCAAATAATAAATGTTGAATTGGATTAGTTTTAACTATTTTTTTCTTTCTGCTTTTTTCTCTATATTTTAGTTGTGGGTCCTTCTAGTTGTGGCATGTGGGACACCGCCTCAGCATGGCCTGACGAGCTGTGCCATGTTGGCACCAAGGATCCAAACCAGCGAAACTGTGGGTCGCTGAAGCAGAGCACATGAGCTTAACCACTCAGCCACAGGGTCAGCCCCTAGTTTTAACTATTTTTCTGTTTCTCTATTTGGATCAATTTAAGAAAAGTTTTTGCAGAATTTTTGACACATTTTGCTGAAAGTACTGCAGTGTTGGGAGAGAGAGATATATAAAATTGCCCATTTGGGTATAAATTTTGTTGTAATTTTCATCAAGGCTATCTTGAGGTATTTCTCTTTTCACATACACTTATACTAATCCTATCACTAAGATAATGAATTTTCAAGTCTAATTGATTGTAAATTCTAATCAATTTTGAATATATGTATTCATGTATATATACATATTTCATGTTGTGTTCCATTAACCAGGATAATTATATTTTTAGTTGAAACATAACTTTTATCTTTGTAAATGTGATTTTTTTTACTGTAACAGATTTGGTCTTCTGCACAGTGAAATGACTCCAACACCACAGGAGAGTATAATTTTCCATTCTCTGTGCAGATAGCACACAGGAGCCCAAAGTAGGCTGGGTCAAAGGATAAGCAGTTACACTGACCAAAATATAGATTCACTGTGATATTGTGTTAAAGATTATTAATAGTTAATACTCTTTAGCACAGACTGAGAAGTTGAGAGTACAGTCTTTCCATCAGGCTGCCTTGGAATTTCCTTGCTCCATCACTCACTTTGGGCAAATTATCACTCCATTCTCTCTTTTTCTCCCCTGTAGAAGAGGAGCAGCAGTAATAATCTCCTCATGGATGTTTGAGCATTAAATAGGAAGTAATATGTGCAAAGCACCTGGTATATAATTGAGCAAGCAATTAATTCCACCTTAGGGTCAAATTCCAATTTGCAAATTACATTCGGTTGCTCCTACACTTCCTTTGAAAAGGCTGGAAACCAGGCAATTTTGACAGCTTAATGTGCCTCAATTTCTATAGGGGTAGAGTGGGCCCAAGGTCCACCCTAGGAAAAACTATGAGCTATATAATTTGCTTGATCTCACGCAATTTTCTTTTGTAATTTCCTTGCTTTTTGTCGGTTACATGACCTTCTAATCTTTCAGATGTCTGCCCAAAGTCATTACTCCTCAAATAATTTTCACTATTTTGCAACAGTGTGCAAAGCACTGTACTAGAGTTTTAAAAGAAGAATAAAATGTGTCCTCTTTCCTCAAGAAATTGACAGTCTAATAGGAAGAGATGATATTGGCTAAGTTTAAAAAACATCAATAGCCTTAAAAGAATTAAATAACAGTTGAAGACAGTAGGGAAGATGTTACCAGACAAGCATGACTGATATCCCTTCTAGTTTGATCCTTGTGTTAATTTGGATGGAAAGGAATTTGTCTAAACTACATAATCTAAATTTCCACAAAAATACCTGCTGTGACTTTTCCTATTACAGTGATCCTCTTGATACCTCCTTAGAGAACCTAGAACTCCATGGAGAATCAACTGAAAACCACTATGGGGAGGAAGCACAATGTTTCCTCTTTACGTGCACCGTCTTACTCAATTCCAGAGAGCATTACTAAATGGATGGTGTGTGACCACTTAGGAGAGAAAGCAAGAACGTCTCAAGATTAGCATGTGTTCATTAGCCCACACATAGAGAGATGTTCAAATGCATATTGAATTAAGTCCCAGACAATCCTCCTTTTCTGTAATTTCTCACACTATTACAAAAGGGGAAAGAAATAGAAATATTGTAACTTGATCAGTGAAGCAGTCAATAAAATGCACCGTTTTTCCTAATTGACCCACTGGTGGGATAAAGACTGGAGAGACGTTGAGATAGGTGAATTCATAGTTGGTGGAATAATCACAGCTGAAGATTCTTAATTAACAGGTGTACATCCACCTTGAACGAAATGTCTAATGAGATCACAGCATTCCTTCCTTTGTCCTTTTCTTTTAGGAGGTTTATTATTGACTTACAAATAAAGGACCCACTTATCAAATTGTGGATGATCCAAGCTTGAGATGGGATGATGATTCACGGTATAAGAGTATAAATATCCAGAAAGTTCTCGAAGTCAGTATTCATGACATGAAATTGAACAGGAATGGATATCAAATTATTCATTGCAGTTCTCAGTTTGAACTGTGCAAATATGGAAAAATTTGGTGTAAGAGTCTTGCTCTGGATACCCTCTTGACATCTGAATATTTATTCTACTTGTTTGACAAGGTGGCAGTTGAACTCCTAGCTGATGTTTAATTAATATCAATATTTAAACTATATTTATTAATTTTTACAACTTTTCTAACAGGAGCATCAGAATTACCCATGAGCTTTTGGAAATGTAGGTTTTCAGGCTCCACCCCCCCCCCCAACTGAATTGGAACCTTTTTCAAAGATCCCCAGGTGATTCATACACACATTCATGCACATACGCAAATATGGAAAAAATATGGAAAAACTGTGAAACTGGAGTGAGATAGTATCTGCCTTAAATGTAATTAGTGTGAAAAGAACTTCAGAGTTCTGATTGACAGCAAAATTAACATGAGAAAACTGTGATGAGGCAGCCAGAAATGTTAATGGTTTCTTAGATCATATAAAAAGAAGCCTAAAGTCTAGGTGAGTCTTCAAAGTACGATGCATCAGAATCACCTTGGATGTTGGTTAAAATGCAGATTCCTGGTTCACATTCATCATCTACTGAATACAATCAAGGGTCTGGATGTGGTACCCTGGAATCTGCCTTTAACAGTCTCCTGAGAAGATTTTCATGCTGGTGCCCACTTCAGAAGATTGGTGTTGAGAATAAATGGTAAAGTATATATAAGAACACCGTGCTAGCACCGAATGTAAATGCTCAATAAATGGAAGCTTTACGTATTCTTCATGATCATTTTATTAGTTATATTGATACTTTTGTAAAATTCTTTATCTGGGTCAAACTTACCAATTCATCTTACATATGAGAATATTCCTTCCTCCTTACCTCTTTTCCTGCCTGTCAGTCTTCCAGCTTTCTTAAATATCTATTTCTGTCTTTTGACATATATTAATTAGGGCCTACTGTGTGCACATATTATCCTAGGCCATGTGAAGATTTAAGAAACATGAGTCCTGCCCTCTGACAATATATCCACCTAGTCGGGGAGGTAAAACCTGTATATAAATAACCATAAGAGAATTGAAGTGCCCTGGAGCTTGGGGAAGCTTTCTGGAATTGCCTGTTCTCCAAAAAGTGCAAGGAGCAATAAGGAGTAGCACAGAAATAAGCAACCACTTCCTGCATTCTCTTAGTGGAGGATATTTTCAACTAGGAGATCCTTGCCAGAGGAAGAGGAGAGCTTCTTGGCTAACAGAAGCCATGTTCAGTTCCCCCTATTAACTCCCAACTCCCACCCTCTGTCCTGCCTCTTTATCCTCACTGCGAAAGCCATTGATCCTGTGCCACAAGGAGATTGAACTTTAGTAATTCTCCTTGACAGAGTTAGAAATCATTTCAGCCTCCATCAGCTTCAAAATCTTAACCACTGCTTTGTAAACTTTAATGTGTGTATGAATCACCTGGGGATCTTTGAAAAAGGTTCCAATTCAGTTGGGGGGGTGGAGTCTGAAAATCTACATTTCCAAAAGCTCTTGGGTAATTCTGATGCTCCTGTTAGAAAAGTTGTAAAAATTAATAAATATAGTTTAAATATTGATATCAATTAAACATCAGCTAAGAGTTCAACTGCCACCTTGTCAAACAAGTAGAATAAATATTCAGATGTCAAGAGGGTATCCAGAGCAAGACTCTTACACCAAATTCTTAAGGATTCTGTGAAATATTTTAAGTATGAGATGGAAAAGTTGGGGAATTTCATACATATTTAACATTGCCTGAGAAATGTTGCCACAGGTTTTTTTTTTCTTCCACAATATGACTGAAGCTACAGTTAATTGCATTTCTGCTACTACAAAAACACATTGTCATGCTACAATGATTTCTGAATCTCCCATTATGTGTATTTACTACATGACAGCTCTGCTGGCAATGGCAGAGAATAAAATGCTTCTAAAGGAAACAAGAGATCAAGGTGTCTGCTTTTGGTTCATTTGATGTCAGGATGGTCCCATTGAGCATCAGGACGTGTTTATTATTTTGTGATATTACAGATAGGTTTAGATTTCAGATCATCATTTTATTTTAAAGAGTGTGAACAAGCTAAATGATTCAAAAAAATTAAGAATAGATCCTTTGGATAAGAATATGTCTTCAATTTAAAACAGTTTATGAGATGAAGAAATGTACCATGC
The DNA here is from genome assembly GCF_021613505.1 of Equus quagga. NCBI lineage: Eukaryota > Metazoa > Chordata > Mammalia > Perissodactyla > Equidae > Equus > Equus quagga. The sequence continues at coordinate 42,722,150 of NC_060283.1, read as the reverse complement.
AAATGAGAAACCATTTTAGTGGTGAAATGTTCTGCCTCATCATAATTAATTGTTATTTGAATATTTATTAGTGAGAGGAGAAACTCAAATCTGGACAGTATTGGAAGAAAAATAACGGATTCTGTTTTCACCAACCAGATAGAAATTTAAAAGTTTCTATATTTGTACGATGTTTAACCAAAAAAATGTGCAGCCCTTGAAATATTTGTGTTTCTGTCAATGAAAATATATAAATATATATCTTTAAATAAAAGATCACCATGACTAAAGGAGATCCTGGACATGACTTGAATTTGCTAAATGAGAAAACTGTATGTTCTGCATATCACCTCTCTCCAAGGGCATCAGAAATAAAACTATAATAAGGACAGCAAGGCCTCAGATAGTAGGTTAATATGCTTCCAACCAAGAATAATAAATACTACACTCAAAATTGTCTTTTAAATTTCAGTCAAAAGAAATTATCATGCATAGTACATTACATGCAACTGTTGGGGAGGAAAAACATTTCCTCTACCCACTGTCCTTCTGGCAGGGCTATGAATTAAACTCACATGAGACAGAATAACAGGAGAAAATCAAACAAAGCTTTATAACATGTATACATGGGAGACACTCAGAAAAACTGAGCAACTCACCAAAATGGCAGAGCTGCCAGCTTAAATATCATCGTCATCTAAAGACAAAGAAGGATGTTGGGGTAGTGGTTTGGGACTTCCAAGGGGAGGAAGGTAATTCACATGGAAATGGAAAAGCAAATGTTTGGTGAACAGAACTTTGATAAGAATGGGCTTAGCAAGGACCCTCACAGTCTACCGATACTCTATACCCAGAGTTCTCTATGGTCATGGACTCTCCTGGGGACAGGCCTTTTATCTTAAATTTCTTTTAGGCAGTTCAGGGGGAGGTCAAAGTTTCTTTCAGAGTCTTTTGTTCTTAAAATAATCAAGCAAAAGAGATACATTTTGAGGTGGCCGGTTCTGATCCCCCACACTATGTACCAGAAGATCATATCTTCTTATCTTTGCATCTCAGGAATATTGCTCAGTTCCTGGTACCTAGGCAGCTTTCAATATGTTTGTTTAATAAGTGTCTGACTGCATGAATGCCTGAAAATTCCAGCAGTTAGTGAAAAATATAAATGAAATAGATCAGAGGTTGGAAAATCTTTTCTGTAAAGGGGGAGACTGTAAATATTTTAGGCTATGCAATTCATTCAGTCTCCATCATATATACACAACTACCATTGTAGGGTGAAATCAGCCATAAATAACAGTAAAGGAAGGAATGTGGCTGTATTCCAATAAATCTTTGTTAACAAAGTCAAGTTGTAGGTAGAAAGTTGTAGTTTACTGCCCCTAAAATAGAGCAAGCTTGATCGTTGTCCTCAAGTAGGTGCAGTGAATGAAGGGGAATAAAACATCAAATATTGAAAAACAATCTGAATAGGATTTTCCCTCCAATGGGACTTGAGTTAAATTATAGGCCTAGAAGCAATGAGAGATGGTGAGGGTAGGTCCAGAGGATATTCAGCATTGTCTTACATGGCAATTGTCTCAGGGGACGGCATATGGTTTCCTCAAGTAATGCAGGGTTAATCTCCTCAGATAGATGGAAAGGGAGATATCACTGTGTGTGGGGATGACCCTGCTACTGTGGTTGGGAAGGACAATTTTTCTGGGGGTCTAGAGCCAGTTCAGCTGGGAGTAGGGAGGACTTTCCCACTGGTACACAAGACTCATCAGAATTAGAGGTTCATTGTCCCCAGCTTCATTAGGGTCTTCCCACACATCCTGTCCCAACCTACAGGGTTCCCATTCTTTCTCAATCAATGCCCTCACTTTAACAGTACACACCCTGTTAGGCTGGATGTTCAACTTGCATTGTAATTTATCCACTTGCAGGATAAGGTTCCATGTTTGATATTCAGCAATTTCAGCCCCGGGCTTCAAGAGATAAGACTCTCCTACAGGGAACGCCTAGAAGCTCTTAGGTCAGTTATGTCTCACTTGACCTGGGAATTCAAATTCCTAAGCTCATCCTTTTTTTCCACCACTTTTCCAGGGACATTAGGAGCAGCCAATCAACATCCTTGTATTCCTTAGTTTCCTTATACAGAGTCACTTAACTTCTTTTTCCTTATAAGTGGATGATTATGATTATCCAATACAGATATCTTGTGTATCTTTACACATAATGTCCCTAATCCAATATGACTGATTTCCTTATAAAAAGACAAAATTTGGACACAGAAATACACAGACAGGGATAACACCATGAGAAGATGAAGACAGAGATTGAAGTGATGCTTCTACAGACCAAACAACACCAAAGATTGCTAGCAAACCACCATAAGCTAGGTAAGCAAGTTTCTCTCTCAGAGACTTCAGAAGGAATCAACCCTAATGACACCCTGATCTCGAACATCTAACTTCCAGAACTGTGAGACAATAAATTGTCTAAGCCACCCCATATGTGCTGCTTTGTTATGGCAGCCCTAGCAAACAACTACAGTGTCAGAGTGGAAGGTGTCATTCCTATTTCTAACGTTTGTTTCCTGAACCTATGTATTATGATTAATGGACAAACAACATCATATATTGGTTGCTGGTTTAGCACATTTACTGCAGCTTCTATAACAGCGCTTGACACCTATCATGTATTTTCTCCCATCATGAGTGTTCAGTAGACCATTCTCTATATTATAAGGTTCACTGTTGTGATGGTTAATTTTACGTATCAACTTGACTGGATCGTGGTGCTGAGTAGGGGGAAATTCCCCGCGTTCTACCCTTCTCATGTGTTCTTATGGCTGGACTAATAATAAAAGTGACACAAGACCAGATTAACAGGAGAAAAACTCATTTTAATACATACATATGGGAGATCATAGAGAAATGATGCTCAGAGAGTTATCTTTACATAAAAAAAAAACCAATAAATTTGTGAGGAGGGACAAGACAAAGAAACTTAGGTTTGGGGAACATAGAGAGGAATTTAAGCAGAGTTTAGGCTTGAGGTAGTAAATTAGCAAGATTTGTTTATGCAAATTTCTCAGCCTAGAATTTCCTAACTCTGGCGATAAGAATGAAGGGAGAGCATCTTTCACAAGGGAGATTTATTTCTTGCTCTCAAGGGGCACAGAGACATGAGGGTCAGAATGTCCTTTTTGCTTCTCAAGTAACTTTAATTCAAAATAATGAATATGCTATTGTCAGATATTTTTGGGTGGCCTCCCCCTGGGCCCCAACAACAGGATGCCCAGATGTCTCATTAGATATTATTTCTGGATGTGTCTCTGAGAGTGTTTCTGGAAGAGATTAGCTTTTGAATCCGTTGTTGAGTGGAGAGTAACATTTCCCCTTGTACATCATGTAAACTCAAGACTCCATACCCTTGATAATGCTGCTCCTTCATCCTGGAAGGCACTCCTTCACATCCTTCAAGGTCTAGCTAGGTCATTTTCTCTTCCAGGAAGTCTTTCTTGAATTACTGCTTTCTGCATCCCTTATGATCAGGCTAAGTGCCCCACTGTGTTTCCATAGCACTTGGACAATGATCAGCACTTAAGTGGGGCTCCACAAATGCTTTTTGAGTTGAGTTGAATTGACCGGAAGCTTTCCACAAAGTTAGCAATTTAGTGAAATATAATTATTTGTCCCAATCACTATAGTTTGAAAGATAGATTTTATTTTGTACATTTAAAAGATAGAGTATCTACATAACAACAATGCTGCTAAGATGTGGACTTCATCACTGTTTCAGAAAAGACTGCACAAGAAACCAGACACATTTTGACTAAAACTAAAGTCATTTGTGAAATTTAAATTAGCACTGACATATGTCTGGCAATTAAGAGTCATTAAACATAATTAAGATTTATAATCATGTTTCTCTTATGAACTTGTAATAAGCTTTCTCTATATTTTATAATAATTCAGATTTTGGAAAAGTGTGGTCACCTCTTTTCAAACACGGCCTCAAAGATAGAGTGAGGTGCCCAGAAAGTACAGTTGAGAGCTGAAAAGAACAATGAATGAAGGAATCACTCTCAGAGAGCAGAAACAGTCACACCCCTGCCCCTGCAGAAGGGGCTAAGGTGACATATTCCCAGCTGGATTTCAGAATTAATAAAGACCAGTGACTGCTGCTTGCTGTCTCCTCCTTTTGTGTATTGAGTGTTGGGGGTGTGGCATGAGGAAAGGATACAAATTTTTGTAGCCAGAGTGCAGACTCTGGAAAATTGCTTTCAAAATGTCCAGTATAATTCCCTCCATCCCTCTATACAAATCCTTTCCCATGTCTTCCATCAAGAGGTGGAGCTTATTTCCCCACCTTTTTAAATATGGGATGGCTTTGTGACTTTCATTGACCAATGGGATGCAGTGGAGTGATGCTGTAGGTACAACTTCTAAGGCTAGTCCTTAAGGGTCCCTGCAGCCTCCACCTTCACCCTCTTGGAATCCTGAGAACACAACAGTGTGGGAAAATCCCAGTTTACCCTACTGAAGGATGGTATCCTGACACTCAGCACCAACTACTGGACGTGTGAGTGAGGTACATTTTGTACCTTGACGCCAGTCAAGTTATCAGATGAAAACAGCTGCATGAGCATTCCCAGGAGACAACAGCAGTGTAACCACCCAGTTTGCCCACCCCAAAATTTGCAAGAAATAATAAATCATTGCTGTTTTTAGTCCCTATGTTTTGAGCTGGTTTGTTACATGGTATAAGAAAATTGAGAAACAATGTTTACCTAAATTTTAAAAACAAGTAAATGAATTTCTCATACTTCTAGGTGCTTTTACAAAATTAAGTGCTATTGGTGATCATTTTATATAAATATTTAGTAAGTTATCAAAGTAAGTACTCAGTAAATGTTTGTTGAATGACTAAATCAATGTAGGCAAGTTCAATCCTCAAATCATTTTATATTTTTATTAGTAAAGATTCTATGTATATTATTATGCATAAATTAATATTCATTTCTATTAATTACCAAGCATCAGAGTATATTAGTTTATTATTTTGTGCATTTTCCTTCATTTCATTTCACTTCCCTGCAAGCCGAAGTACAATAGTGATTATGGAAAAGAGAAGAAACGGATGAAGATCATAATCATAGTTTTATTTACATAATGGCTTAAAAGATAATAAAACATCTTTCAGAGTGATTTTTATGAGACCCAAATGTGTTTTCATTTAAATGAGAGGATTAGAAATAAATACTGTGAAGCTGGTTTTTTGACGTACAATTAACATTAGATTTAAGATCAAGACCTGATTCAAAATTCAGCTCCTCTACTTTCTAGCTGTGCACTTATGACTAGATAATAAAATTTCTCCTAACTTCAGTATCCTCATCTGTAAAATGAGGACAGAGGTATATATCTCAACAGATTGTTGCATTTCGTAAACACTGATGTGCTCTAAAATGCTATTTTGATTGATTCTCATTGTAGAAAGTTCTTTGCCTTAAATTATAATCTTTAGCATTATATCTAAGGTATCCTGATTTAATGGAAAAATGTAGGCCATGTGACATAGAATGTAGGTTGGCTTAATCAAGTATCCATCCCAATCACCTTCCAGATTGCCTTCTTCAATTCCCAAGATTGGGAACTTAGAAAATTCCCTTCCTAGAGTCTTTTTCAGCTGGATATGGCCACACACTTTACTTCTGTACAATGAATGAGGCACAAGCGTAAGTGTAGACGTACTGTCTTCTTTGCCATTTATAATACAGATGTAATGGTGGGAATTGCAGTAGCTACCATGTAACCATGAGGGGAAGTGAAAAGAATCAAAGAGATCTCAGCCCTGAACCCACGATACAAACTCCTACCACTAGATTTATTGTTACATGAGAGAAAGAATCGCTTTAAGTCACAAGCTAATTGGTTTCTTTCTTGAAGCTGAATACAAGCCGAGACACCCACTGGTAGGGAATGGATCAAACTCCATTTTACCATTTACTAGTTGTGTGACATGGGTGAAAGCAACTTGTGGGAGCAAGGGTTGACGAGGGAGATATCCACTTGTTGATCTTATCCAGGACTAACATGTTTAGTACCTGGAAGTCTTTCTGGTGTGCCGTAGGCTATGAGTGGCAAAAATAACACACAAGGATTATTTCACTTCTCTCATAGCTAGGAGTTGTTTGCTAATAGATCATGGAATTATTTCCCTAAGACCATTTTATTTCAAAGAGAACATCTCAGGCAATTCATCGAGGTCAGAACAGGAAATAAATGCTTTTGAACATATTAGACAGTAAACAAATGTCACTCTCTCCTTTGTGTTGTGTGCTTACAGATGGTTTTCAGGCAAAACAACTAAATAACTTTTAAATAACTGCAAGCTGAATCTAGAGGAGATTTGATGTTGAAGGTATTGTTTAAAAATGTCAAACAGTTTAAAATGTATTATGCCTACTGACAAATGTGGGTTCATATTCAATGATTTTATTTTAAAATAAATAAAAATACCAATAACTACTAGATGTAGCAATAACTACTCTGCTAAAGTACTCTTTATTCTCACTACATTTCATTACATTCTGGGTACTGAGCTGCTTACTAGGAAGAAGAAATCCAAGTCTAAGAAAATGTTTTACCAAAAAAGCTGACTTACAACTCTATAAGAAAACTCCCAAATTGAGCATGTTGAAAATAAAAAGAGAATCTATTAATAATTACGCTGGGACAGCAGGTACAAGCCAGGACTAGACATGGAAAAACAGGACATAGTCTCACCTTATTTTTAACTTACAAAAACTTCTATCAAAATATTCTTCTTGAGATAATATTGAAATGTCACATCACCTCCTCCTATCTGTGTGTAATAGATGAGATGCTATGAAGTGAATGGATTTTGGGGTCAGGCAGCGTGTGGTCAGTTACAGCTCTATAGCATACTAGACCGCCAAACTTCTGGGTCATTTGACTTTTATGTTTGCTAATTGTCTCATCTACAAAATGTGGATAATGATAATAGAAACTACATCAGAGAGTTGTTGTAAAGCTTAACTGAATACTGGATTTGTTACTGTATTAGTCAGTTTCTCTGTAGTAACAGAGTCCCTAAGTGGTTTACAACAACAAATATTTATTTCCTGCTCAATTATATGAAAGCTGTGAGCTGGCTGGGTCCTAGGATGCTCTCTTTGACTCAACTGGGCTTGACTCAGCATCCCATATCTTTTTTTTTTAAAGATTGGCGCCTGAGCTAACATCTGTTGCCAATCTTCTTATCTATTTATTTATTTCTCCCCCTCCTCCTCTTCCCCGCCTCCTCCTCCGGCTTCTTCTTCTTCTTTTCTCCAAAGCACCCCATACATAGTTGTATATTTTAGCCATAGATCCTTTTGGTTGTGCTATGTGGGATGCTCCCTCAGCATGGCTTGATGAGCAGTGCCATGTCCATGCCCAAGATCCAAACCGGTGAAACCCTGGGCAGCCGAAGCAGAGCAAGCGAACTTGAGCACTTGGTCACGAGGCTGGCCCCAGCATCCCATATCTTTTCATTCCAGTCTCAGGCTGCAAAACAGCACGACTTGGCCTCAGCGTTCTCATGGGTGAGAGAAGAAGCTCAAAAGGGACAGAGACAGATCATACAAATGATACTTAGGCAAGGTGTATTTATGCCCACTCACATGACATTGTTCAAAGCAAGTCATAAAACCAAGACCCCATTCAGAGGGGTAGTGACAAGTACTCTGCCTACAAGGAAGCATGGAATGAATGATTGTCAAAAAATCATACTATCTGTTTCAGGAACTTACAGCAATAACAAGCACTGACATATACCAAGCACTCTATAATTGTTAGGTGTTATTATTAATAATAAACGTACACGTAACGGTTCTTAAGTTCCCATTATGTGACAGTACTATCGTATGCCTTGCAATAAATATATTAGTGAATAAGACTCCAATGCTGGTGATTCCATTCACATAAGAGAAGCAATTCAAAACACAAACAAGAGAAATGTCAACTATTTATTTAGTGTTACACAGAGAATTAAAATTGGCTCACGTCCAGAGGTGTACATGTACCAGATCGTGAGAGCCAATTGCATGCCTCTCTTTCCGACTCTGCATTCAGTGATGTCACATCTATAGTTTGAAATTGGCATGACAGGAGTATTTACAACACAGAAATAGGCAAATGCTATAAGTCAGGTAATATTTATTTTTTCTAATTTGGGTTGGGGGATATCTGGTTCTTAAACATTTATGAGTATGCCATAGGTCATGCAATAGATATTTCCCCTTTTCCCACTCTCCTTTCTAACATGGCCCAACAGGCCAGAGTGATGGTAAGGGCAGGGCAAGCTATCTAAACAGTGGTTCCCCATCTTGCTCTGATCCCAGAAAAAACAAATGCCCAAGGTTCTAGCAGAATGCACTTATCTATGATATCTTCTAGGCATGATGCTGATAAGCTAAACAGGTAACAGATAACCACACTGACTTGTTCAAACACTGTTTTAAGTGCATAGGAAGTCATGGAAGTGTTTTAAGCAAAGAGGTAAATTGATACGATTTATGCTTTAAATGATGTCTCTAATTTAGGTCCTACGGATAATGGGTTTTAGGCTGTCAAGAGTGGAAACAGGGAGTGCACACGCAGGTAGGTATGTAGTTTGAAGGAATTGAAGGTTGTGGGATATTCTGCCTAATAGTTTCAGTTTGGGGAGAAATGACCATCAGTGAATGCAGAATTGAGTAAAGGAGAAGGTATGAATGGTCCCTTTAGAGAGTACTTAAGCAACTGTGGTATAGTGACATAATAATAAATATATATTTGGTCTTTATCACAGGTTCCTGAGCCAGAGATACTGAAACTCATAACTTCCTGATTGATAGGGGTCATAGAGGCACCTTCTGTTACAATGTTTGGTCTTAGTTCATGGTTTGGTTCCTGACACAAGAACTTCCAAGACCCTTGGAATCTCTGGAATGATAAGTGCTTTTTGTATACTAATGAAGTGACTAGTGACTGGGGGCCTCTAATTTGCTTCAGGATGGGGATGGTCACCAGAAAAAACAAGCCATGATTAGAGGGTTGGAAATTTCAGCCCCATTCCCAACTTCCATGGATGGGGGAGGGGCTGGATATCAAGTTAATCAACAATGGCTGATGATTTAATCAGTCATGTCTACTAATGGATTCCCCACAAAAACCTTAAATGGTGAGGTTCAGAGAGCTTCTGGATTGGTGAACATATCGAGGTACTGGAAGGCTGGGGCTCCCTAAGAGGGTGTAGACACATTGCACCCCTTTCCACATACCTTGTCCTAAGTATCACTTCCATCTGGCTGTTCTTAAGTTGCATCCTTTGTAATAAACCAGTAATAGTAAATAGAATGCTTTTCTGAATTCTGTGAACTGTTCTAGCAAATTATCAAACCCCAAAGAGGGGGTCGTGGAAACCCCCAGTTTGTATCTGGTCAGTCAAAAGTTGGGGGGCCCCAGGAATTGTGATTGGCAAATTAAGTTGGGGCAGTTTTGTGGGATTGAGCCCTTAAGTTCTGGGCTCTGACACTAATTCCAGGCAGATAACGTTAGAATTGAATTGTAGGACATCTGGCTGGTATAAGAGAATTGGTTGGTGTGGAGAAAAAACCCAAACATTTGTTGTCAGAACTATTCTTTGAGTAGAAACAGATCATAGTACTAAATACCCTGGAAAGTGTAATTAGCTGGTAGGGAATTTTGGATTGTGCACTTGATATTTATCAATCTACATTTAAGGTGACAAAAGTAAGCCTAGGTGACAGAGGCTAATATGATTACCAGGATCTGGATGAGAACATTTAGCCAGGGAGCATCTAGAACGCTGCACAGTCTTCCAAAAATTTGCAAGTTAGATTTCTCTGTGTCTCTGTTTCATTGCACAGGTGACTTCAGGAGACTTAACCATTACGGAGAATCTAAATATCAGAGTGAGGGTTAATTTTGTGTGTCAACATGGCTGGTCCATGGTGCCCAGATATTCAGTAAAACATTATTCTGGATATTTCTGGATGGTTGTTTTTGGATGAGATTTATATTTAAATCAGTGGACTTGGAGTTAAGCAGATTGCCCTCCATAATGTAGGCGGGCCTCATCCAATCAGTTGAAGGCCTAAATAGAACGAAATACTGACCTCTCCTGAATAAGAGGGAATTCTGCCAGCATGCTGCCTTGGGACTTCCTCCATAACATGGGCTCTTCCTGGTTCTGCAGCAGGCTGTCTTTGTACTAAACAGCCACTCTTTCCTGAGTCTTCAGCATGCTGGCCTCCCCCAGCAGATGTTGGACTCACCAAGACTCCATAATCATGGAGACACCTTCTAGACCCTGCATCTCCCCTTTTGTTTTTCATTTCATCTTTAAAGTCACCACATCATTGGGATAAGGAAGATTTGTTCACTTGGATATGAGGGAAGCAAGGGATGGTGCAGAAGTATCTTTCAAAAATTATCATTACTTTCTTACTTAATTTCACTTTTAGAAATTGAGATTTGCTTTGAAAATTTATCCATATTGTATAGCTTGCTGGACTAAGTAAATCTTGAGATTAGCTTTAATTACTTCTTTTCTCCACATATGGATAAAAATTTTATTTAAAGTTTTTACGTGAGTATTAAAATTAGTGGAGAGATGCTGCTGATTCTCAGCCAAGAGGATCACTGGGTGATATTTTTATTTCTTAGGAAATAAACCCATGTGCATCCCAGTTGTAAGTGTGGGTGAGCCTGGGCTCTAAGGTGAAGTTCATTCTAGGTCACATGGCACGGCCTACATTTTTATTTTTTTCGGCTGAAGAAGATTAGCCCTGAGCTAACATCTATTGCCAATCTTCCTCTTTTTTGCTTGAAGAAGATTAGCCCTGAGTAACATCTGTGCCAGACTTCCTCCACTTTATATGTGGGTCGCTGCCACAGCATGACTGACAAGTGGTGTAGATCTGCCACCAGGATCCAAACCTGTGAACCTGGGCCGCCAAAGCCAAGAGCACCAAATTTAACCATTATGCCACAGGGCCAGCCCTGGCATGACCTACTTTTCTGAGCTTAAATCTCCGGTTTGGGATTTATGAAGACCCAGACTTCAGAAATCCAAGGACAAAGATCTATTTCCATCAGCATATAAGGCCACCATTATCCCACATCCTGAGTGATGTGAATGAAGACCCCAAGAAAATGCATTATCTCTTGGTAAATTAAACTTAAGTAGGAGCAAGAGAAAGTGCCTCTTTGGAGGGTCCTGCAATGATTGTTGTTGCTCTAGTTAAAGAAAAGAAGACAAGGTCTAGTTAGAAAAGGGCCTCATGCTCACATGTAGGGGCAGCAAAGAAGGAATCAGTCAATTGTATGAAAATAAAATGACACTAAAAGAGTACATGATAAAAGCTTTAAAGGGGAAATTTAGGGAGGGGGCAGAAAGGAGCATGCAGGCAAATGCCAGTCCAGTGTGACATTGAAGCAAATATCCCAGGAAATTAAAATACTGCAGGGCAAATGTTTCTCTAGTTTTCGTGTGCTATTTACTTCTATTAAGTAATTATATTTCATCCTGTTAAGCACACTTAATAAGACACTGGTTTAGGTGTTTGGTTTTGCATGGTCTTTCGACTAATACATTTGAAACAAATCTGCTTATTAGTAGCAAAGTTGTCAAGTTTGATCTCATTTCCCACGCATTCCGCAATTTTTACTGCCAATTTCACAAACGGGCAGATTCTGAGGAGCCTGCTTGGTGACTCTGCTCACACCCACAGCACTGCCAAAGATTTGAACCAACAAAGTTCAGGGACTGGGGCAGCTGTCGTGTGATAATGGGAAGAGACTAACAGGAACATTTAAAAAGCAATCCAAGTGACAAAATCATAGATGGAGAACAGATTAGTGGTTCCCAGACGTGAGGGAGGTGGCTGCAGCTAGAAGATTGTGGCACACGGGATCCTTATGACGGAGACTTCTGAATCCTGACTATGGTGACACTTGAACACACACATGTGATAAAACTGCAGAGAACTAAATGCACAAATGAGTATGTACAAAACCGGTGAAATCCGAATAAAGCCTGTGCATTGTATCAATATCAATTTCTCGGTTGTGTTCCTGTACTATATTTTTGCAAGATGTTCCCCCAGAGGGGAACTCTGTATTATTTTTTACAACATCATGTTAAGCTACAATAATCACAAAGTTGAAAAGTTAAAAAGCAGTCAAACAGTTTAGTCTTTTAAATTTTAGTCATTCGAATAGATGTGCAGTGGTATCCCACTGTGATTTTAATTTGCATAATGTGTACTTATTTGCCATACATATATTTTCTTTAGCAAAATGTCTGTTCAAATCATCTTTGAAGAAATGTCTGTTCAAATCTTTTTACTGATTGTTTTCCTGTTATTGAGTTTTTAGAGGTTTTTTTTTTTTATATCCTCTCTATAAGATCTTATTAAATAAGGGCTTTGAAAATATTTTCTCAGTCCAGCTTTTCATCCTCTTAACAGTGTTTTTGAAGAGAAGTATGTTTACTTCTATGCATTCCGGTTTATCAGTTACTTATTTTATGGATTGTGCTTTTGGCATTGTTTCTAAGAAAACTTTCTTAACTCAAGATCACAGAGATTTTCTCCATGTTAAGTGTCCATGAAGATTTGGAGGAGATAGAACGCATTATACACTATTTGTGTGAATGTAAAGTGCTATAACCTCTTTGGCAAACAGCTTGGGAGTTTTAAAAAATGTTTACACATTTCTGTCATATGACTCAACCCTCTCACTCCTCAGTATTTACCCAAAAGAAAAGAAAGCAGGTGGCCACACAAAGACTCGTTCTTGGCTGGTCCCAGCGGCTTTATTTGTAATAATCCCAAACTGGAAGCAACCCAGATGTCCATCAATGGATGAATGGGTGTACGAATTGTAGTATATCTATGCAATGGTATACCTCTGAGCCATGACAATGAATGAAATATTGATACATGCAACATGGATGAACCTCAAAATAATTATGCAAGTGAAGGGAGCCAGAACCCCTCCCAAAAAGAGTGTACATTGTATGATTCCATGTATATAAAAACTCTGGAAAATGTGAACTAATCTATATTGACAGAATGCAGATCACTGGGTGCCTGGGGAGGGGCCAGAGGGGAAGGGAGAGAAAGATTATAAAGGGACAACAGGGGGTGGGTACGTTTACTATCTTGATTGTGATGATGGTGTCACAGGTGTATACATGTGTCAAACATATCAAGTTGTACACTTTAAATATGTGCAGCTTATTTAATAAAGCTGTTGAAAAACCATAACACAGGGGCACTTCTGATTCTGATTGGGCTGTAGAAAGCTGCTGCTGGGGACAGGACAGAGCCCTGCCTCCTGCCCCATCCCCTCTCTCTTACCAGCAAAAGCCATGAGCCGTTTCAAGAGGGGCAGAAAATGCTCCCACTCCTAAAGCCCAAGAAAACATCCACTAGTTTGTGAAGAGGATAGAAGCTAAGATCATCTGCCCAGGACAGAGGCCAAGAAACCTTCTTGGACACAGAATACAGCACTGATATAAAGTTTAACGGGGGTCAGGTGACCCTCTCACCTAAGACCGCCACACAGCAAAGATAGAATTTGGTGGGAGTGGGGAGAGAGCAGAGACACTTAAGGCCCAGCCCTGAGGCCCAGAATCACAAGGACGGCTTAAGACTGAGGCTGAACCAGGAGCTCTGAGAAAGAAGGTAAATATGGAAATTTGTTTCACTGACTTTGCTCAGAAAGATGTGTCCCTTGCATATGCTGAATCTATATGATATATTATCTATTGAGCCATCCTGGAGTGGCAAACTTTGACAGACTTTCCACCAAAGTGTCAGGCTCTTGTTTTCTAGTGGGTGATGGGGGGAGGCCATGCTTCAATGTAGCGGTAAAGGCATGTCCATATCCGACAGTGCCTGTCCCTTCCGCCATCCACCAACAAAGAGTAAAGTGTTGAATATCAGTGGAGAGTGATCCAAATCCTTCTACATCTCATAGTACATGTTTCTTAGGTGGAGGGAATACAGTATAAACTTTCATCTATTTGAAAAGCTAGAGGCACTAAGCACATTACCTTTTTCCTCCAAATGGTCTCCATAGAAAAAGAAGGATTATTATTATTTTTGCCTTCTGATAATTTTTGGAACTAATCATCAGTTGGTAGACGCTAACTTTTATTCGCTATAAAAGAAAAGACATTTCTGCATCATGAGATATCTTGAATAGATTAAATCGCTTTGGAAAAAAATTGCTACAATGAAGCATTAGTAGGCGGCTTTAATACAGCGTTTTTAGAAAAGATGTCCACTCTTATTGTTTATTGAGACACATTTCCATAGATTTTCCCCCAGGAGAATTTTGAAAGCACTGCAGAGTCATTGCTCAGCGTAGACCCGGTTTCAATTGTTCCCCTAGGACTGGAGTATAACACACACATCACTGTATTTTTTTTTTCTTTCATTATGTGTTTCCTTGAAAGATTTTAATCATTTTTTTCTAAGGAAACATCAACTTAAAGAACATTTTACTTAGAGGCATTGTAATAGTACTGTCTTTCCTTTTTCTTCTAAAACAGGGATGGATGACATGAGTTAAAGGATAACCATTAGCACTTTACTTGACAAAATATTTAACATTAGCTAAAGTAAAGAAGGAAAACTAAAACAATGGCAGTTTTTTTAAAGTCAGGCGTGTGAGATTCCTGTTAATCACAGCAACTACAGGCAACGCTTCCTCCCACATGGTGCAGTTAGGAACGAACGGATCATCACACCTCCGTTTACGTAACATCCATGCCTCCCGAACAGGCATCCACCACAATCAGAGTTTCTCTGAAGTGGAGGGGAGCCCCATTTCTCCTCTCTGTTACAGTGAAAGCATTAGGAGCATGCGTGTTGAGTCAGATAGAAAATGCTGCAGCTCAGCCTCACCTATCACACCGCAGCCACCTCAGGCCAATGAATAGCAATGAGCACAACAAAAATAGTAGTTGACAATTATTGAATTCCTATATGTGCCAGTCTTTATAACAAACACTTTATATGCATTAGCTCTTCCATTCTTCACCATGATACTATATACCATGATGTTATATAATCTGCCTTTTAGTTATGAAGACTTTGGAGGGAACACATAACTTGCCCATGGGCACACACCTTGTAAGTAGCCAAGTGGCATAATTAGCATTTCATCTGATGGCTTTATGAAAATATGATGACATCTGGGTATCTATTTATAGAAGCTCTGCAAACCAGGTCAACGAGTGGTCCTCTGGTTAAGGGACAAGAAGGAATCTGAGGCTGAGGGAAACCAAAGACGAGTCAGGTGTGCAGTGAAGCAAGTTTGTTCATGGCCTTGAGCGTGACATTATCCTAATTTTAAGGTCAAGTGTGCCAGTACACTCCTTGTTTTCTGGCCGGGTAAAATCAGGTTCCAAAGTGGAGTCGCCTAAATCTGCAGACCAGTGGAGAAGTCGTGGTACCTGCCAAGGGAAGTCACAGATGGAAAAGGGCTGGGTGGATTCTGACTCCCAGGATATCAGAAACTAGCCTCACTGAGCCACAAGTCTTCCCTCAGCGTTTAAGTTCTAGGATCTACTTTTGATTGTCTTCCAATATAAATCAAGTTTGTAAAATCAGAATAAAAGTTTGCTCCCTTGAAAATTGTTTTGTATTCTTTTATGTGATGGTCTGTCAGTTCAGCCACCAGAGAAGACACAGAAGAAGCTCAGGAAAGAAAGAAAGTTTATTATATTCACAGGTTCTTGAGTCAAGAGGCACTGATGCCTGCCACACAGCGCCACATAAGAAAGCATCAAGCTTGTCTGGAGGCAGAAAACAGGAGTAGGGGAATGCTTAGGGCATAATATCTTTTGTGGTTTCCAAGGGAAAGGTAAAGCGAGGCAAGGTAGAGAGTTTAGAATTGACTAGTTTGAATAATTTCACTGGGTTTTGAGCTATAGGAGTGGTCGCTCGTTGCCTGGTACCTGGCCTTAGGATGATTAAGATGGAGGAATATTGCCTCATGGGCATTTGGGCCAGACAAAGGTGTGTCTCTGGATTGGTCAATTTGCTTATCAAAGACACACTCCAGATGAGGCCTTTTTTATCTCTGAGAATCTGCTAGCCCTGGAAGGGTGGTTCTATCCCAGTCAGAAAGGTTTTATGAAGTGTCAAAACATCATGATTACAGAAAATAAAACTAAATATACAATACAAAAATAAACAGCCCATGATAAAGGGGAACATGGTGCCCACATTGCTCAGTCATTCTTCTTCCCATGCCTTGAGTTTCCAAATGCAAAACCCTCTGAGCTCATGACCTTGCCCTCTTCATCTTAGAGCAATGTTGACACAAATAATCCATAACCAATCTATAAATGAAAATTGGGGTAAGTTTATTCTGAGCCAAATGTGAGGACCATATAGCCTGGTGCCCTTCCTTCCCTAGGGAAGGAAGGGCACCAAAGAAGTGGCGTGTCCTGAGTAGCTATATACCCTCAAAGAGCATGTTTCACATATGACTGAAATGTCCCTTTTATGATACTCACGAGACTGCTCTGTCAGCACAGCAGTTGATAGACACAACTGTTAGTAGGTCTGCTGTCTCGGTGGACACAGCAGAGCAGCAGGTCTGTTGTCTTGAGCTGGGTGGTCACAGGTGAGCACAGCAATCAGTTCCTAGCCTAAGGAGAGATGCTTATCCTTAAGGAAATGCCACTGTGGGGGAAGTTGCATCTTTATCTTAAGGCCATTTGTTCTTGTCTTTGGGACATAGCAAATGCAAAGTGGATATACAATGCATGCTCAATGTCAGGCCCTCTTAGCAAAACAAAGTCAGGTCGAATTAGGTTTGCACCATATGGCTTCGTCCTATACTCTGATATATCCCATTGCTTGCCATTTATTTGTCAGCAACGTACGTCAAATTTTACTGTGACATCTCATAAGATTGCTAAATACTCAGAGCCCTGGAAACCCTTCCCAAAGATTCTCATTTAATACGTCTCTGTAAAGACCTAGAAATCTGACATGTTAGCAACTGCGCAAATCCTATGGCCAGGAAGCCAGCCCTGGGGAAAAGCTCCCATGCCACTTGCTGGTGAGATGCACACACACATTCATACTCAGACACATGCTCACACTTGCACCTTAAAACCTCCAGTCCCATCACCTTTTAGGAAAATTTCCCAAACCTTTCTCCTCTCTGGATTAAACCACTGCAATTTCTCACAGCCAATGCATTTTTCAAAAACAACATTCTGGATGAGGGCCACGGTCCCAGTACCTGGCAACTTCTACTTTTGGCTCAACAATATGAGATTTGTTACGCTCCTGAAATAAGGCATTTAAAACTCAGAACACAAAACCTGGGAAACTTGCTGGGATGAGGGAGGGAGACCACTGCACATTCCTTCCATTCCCCTACGTCGAAAAGAGCGCAATGCACCAGAGGGAGGAAAGACATTTAGGCAGTGCCGCACTGATTCCTTTAGGGAATCAGCAGTCATCCACAAGGCGTCTGAAGTCTCTTGACACTGGGCAAGATTTGTATCAACCTCATTTAAGGAGGACTTATCACTGAAATGGTGGAAACTTCCAAGGATGTCAGCAAAAAATTGCCCTTTCAATTCCCAAACTCAGTTACATTGGCAAGGCAGAGATGGAGGGAAAATTTTAAAACTCTCTATGTTTAAACAGGCTACGGAACTGCCAACGGTAGTGAGTTGAATGGTGGCCCCAAAAAGATACGCCAACGTCCTAATCCATGAAACCTGTGAATATTACTCTACATGACAAAAGATGGGATTAATTAAGGATTTTTAATACACCAACTAACAAGCAAGTTGCAGATTTGGAAAGACAGTCTAAGCAGACCTAGTGGGCTTCGAAGGCCAGCTCAGCCACAAACTAGCTACGGGACATTTCTTGGTTTCCACTGCGCAGAAAAGGGATAATAATATTTTCCTCATAGAGTTGTGAAGATTACATGAGATAAACTGGAAAGTGTCAAATAGTAGACATGATAAATAATAGCTACCAATAAGAGTCCTGGTTACCAAACATTGCCAGGCAGACTTTCTAAATTCCCACATGTTTTCTACACTCAGAAGATGTGTTTTAATTCAAAGAAACCTTGCAGGAAACAATGATGTACAGGAACTCTGTTCTTATAGCTATGCCGAGTAGAATACCCTGGATTGCACAGAGGTAAAAGGTTTATGGCATCTCAAGTGGCCTGTTTCAGAGACCACTCTGTCTCTTCAAATAGCAACAAGGCAAGTCTATTCTTTAGCACAGAGTGTCAGAAAACTTAGATGGCTGTGCAAAATGAAAGAAGAAGCAGAAAGAAGTAGGCCAAGACTGAGGCAAACAGCAATATTAAAAACTTATGATGAAAAAACTACCCCACATCACTATATGACTTGTTTCCTTAAATGTTGATGCTACTGACAATCAAAATGTCTGGGGCTGGGGTTGGGGGGGGGGGGGGGGGGGGGTTGGGTTATGTAAAACCTACTGATTATAAAATGCATGCATTCTTGTCTTTAATAAAAAGTTATTCATTTGTTTCTGTTTTTGTCATCCTAACAAGAAAACAATATTTCAATTATTTCAAATGGGTCATTGTTTAGTAAGTTCTACATACATTTCAGATATCTGATCATTCATGTGACTGGAGCTAATACTGAGAAAGCTTCTCCAACGTTCTGGAGCAGCTTCCTAAATTCGAGGCACTGGGAAATCAAGCCCAAGGAATAAGACTAGTCAGTGCCCCACAATGACTCACCATCTCCCTTGTACACTGCTCCATCTTAGAAGCTAGGGCCATTGAACTTGAGGGCAGCCCTGATCCAGACACCGGAACCAGTACTACCTCAGGGAGTGGGGGCATAAGTACTCCTGGGACAACGGCTCCTTGACAGGTTGTGTTAGCTTTGTTGTCTGTCCCACTCTGACTTTGTTTTGTTTCATTATAATTCCATTGTTTAGACTCTTGCTTTGTTTTCTGATGACTACGTCCCTGTCTAGTGTTCCAACTCTAGTGGCTAAATTGTGTGTTTTCTTCCCAGCTTTATTCTATGCTCAGTGATCTGGCTTCTCTGGGATCCAGTCCCAGAATTCTATTTTCAGGGCCAAATTCTAGCAACCTCTTGGCCAACACCTTTGATGCTGACTGTCTACTTGCCTGTTATTGGCGCCTGACTGTTCCCCAATTAGCTTCTCTATCTTGGTGGGTTGGCAGATTTCCCATTCCCATTTTGTCGCAGATTAAGCTACTGCTATGGAACATGCTAAAATTCAAACTATTGGAATAGTATTAGGTTAAGAAACATGATTTTCAGATGCAAGAACCACTTGAAAAGTTAAGAGAGATAGCAGTATTTATCTGCCTTATGGGAGCATAAACTTGCTTCTAACTGGTAGTTTTTTTAACCTTTTGAATTAGAATAATGGGAGTTTGGCTATGAGATAGTTTGGGGTAAAGAGAACTGCCCAGAAAGTTGAGTGTGGATGCTACTCTGCTGTACAAAAGTCTGGACAGGAAGAGTTCGGACTATGATCCTTGAGAAGAGAGGCAAGAAGTGTGTGTGTGCGCGCATGTGTGTATGTGTGTGTGTGTGAGGCAAGGAGAAGTTCAGCTAGGACAAACAGAGTTGAGAGGAATGGCAAGAGCCAAACCTTTCTGCTTAAAAATATGGTTGGGTCTTCCTTTCTCACTCCTTCCTTTCTTAGGAAACCAGATCATATTTGCTAACCATTTCCATTGAGAGATCAGGAACGTCCGTGAAGAGGAACTCCCTGATGACATCATGGAACAGTAGAATTGGATGAGATCTCAAGGGCAAGATGGCCATTCATCCACAGTTGCCCCAGAAAATGTCATTTATATCTGCTGTCCTGGTGTAATTACTAATAGTCCCCTTATTGACTGTCTGAAGTGGCTCTGAGAGATGATAAACTAAGCTAATGACACATTGTATGCTTAAAAGTCCTTCACACCATCCAAAAATGCTTTTGGATGAACTCATGACTCATTTACTGCCAAGACAGTTTGTTCCATTATAGCACTAATCTACCATTAACGTGGACTGAGACAACATCAACTTCCCCTTGTTGGGACAAAATGAACATCCCACTGGTTCTATTTCTGTCTTTTGGGACCATTCTGAGCAAATCTGCTTCTTTCATCAAATACTTAAGAATAGGACGAGGTTCTGCCTGAATCTTTTCTTCATCATGCTAAGCCTACCCATTTCCTTCATCAGTTGTCATATGTCACTGTCCCCCTCCCAACTCTCCTATTATAATACAGACAGCTCATAATCAGAAAAATTTCAGTTTATCAATATATCTCCTTCTAGTCTTTATATTAAAAATGAGTACATACTCTTCACTCATGGCTGATCAGGTTTAAGTTAGAAATTACATCTTTTTTTGTTGCAAATAATATGCCAAATGGACGGAGCTCATGGCCACCTCCTTTCTCTCACATTCCCTCACTGCTGATTAGCTAGATTATACCTTCCTAATTAGAAGACAGTCAGCTAGACTTCAAGCAGCCTTAGATGCACAGCATTTAGGTCAATTCTTTGTCATTCTAAAATTATGGAATTATTTCATTTTGGACTTGAATGAAAAATTTTGCCATTATCATCACCGAATTTAATCTTATTAGAGTCAATCTCTCATTTGTCTGTCAATATTCCTTTGGAACTCGATCCTGAAATCCTGAAGGTTTATGAGCTTTGACAATTTTGTGGCACACAAATTTGAAAAGCATGCCTTTCATGTTCTCATAATGTTCCATCTAGGAAAACATAGGATGTTGTGATTAGAAAATTGCTCTTTTGAATTGCTGCCTCGGCGTTTCACAGGATGACGACCCTGCTCCTATCCAGAGTCCGGACATTTAGATAAGGACTTGAGTTTAGCATTCCCATCACAATTTGCTGCTTTGCTTTTCCCAGGGCACCTTTTGAAACAACCACTTAGAGCTGACCCTGCGAAAAGTTAGTGACCTCCACCCCAACCACCTTACAAGCAGTAGGTTGTTGCTCCCTGCTCTCTATTTCCTGCTCACTCGTGATCTGGATGGAGGACTGCCCTTCCCTCGGCTCATTGTAGACTTCCCCCTCCACACTTCTGGGATTTGTAGGTAATAAATCTCGTGACTTTACTTCCCTTGTGTGAGTGTACTGAAACTGAGCCTTCAATCAAAACAACCCCGGGGTTTTCACTTCCCCAAAGTGGGAGCTGGGATGCTGAGGGAGCTACTTGCTGATCCTGTGTGGATGGGTTGCACCTCCGCATTCGGCAGGTCATAATCTGCATATTCTTAATTCAATACACCAGCTACAAGTCCCCCAACACACATGCTAAGATGAAATAACTAAGAAGAAGAGAAGGAAAACAAGAGTCTACACATCTAGAACATGCTAGAAGTTCCTGGGAGCTAGACTGATGTTTTCATGAAGGAATGAGCAGATTTCTCCTGATTTTTCATGCTGCTTAATCCTGCTGGAATAACGCCCTCTTGATCCTTGTCCCTTCTGCAGTCTCTCCAGCAAACTGGCTTTGTGGTGAACCACACAGGATCTCAGTGAAGCATGCAGGTATTGCGGCTCACGCACAACCAAGTATATGCTTAGCTTTTGACCAGATGTTTGGGGACTTGCACGACATGGATTTCAGAAGCTCTTTTCACTTTCCATTGAGTCAATGAGATCAATCTGTTCAATAGCTATAGTTGTCAGGATCATTGTCTAGCTTTCCACTTTCCTTTGCTTAGGAGGACATGGAGATGGTATTCCGTGGCGGAGTAAAGACTGAGAGAATTCCATGTCTGAATTACATCATTTGCTCATGTGTTTATCTATTAAATAAACTTCTTTACTGGAATTGTTGGGGGAAGCATACTATTTGCCAGGCACTTGGTGGGTATTGCAAAATCAAAATTGATTAAGATGTGATCCTTATCTGAGGGTACTCATTTTCTGGCAACAGAAGCAAGCATATAAGTAAACTGTAATATACTAGAGACCAATTTTAGCTTCTAATAGGAATAATATCTTATAGGAAGGGACTATTTTATTTTATAAACTCAAAAATGGCCAATTGGAAGTTGTCTCAAAGAGCATACCTCCCTCCTCCCTTACCCTTGGATTCAATGACACAAGCTCATCCTTTGAAACCACGTCTAGCATCTAATATCCCTCAATTTCCTGAAATACACTGTCATATCAAAAGTCGTATCCTCAAAGCAGACGGTTGTCTGGGTCTTCATAACACCAAAATAACGACACAAAAAATATCGTCATTCAACTGTTTTGGTTTTACGATGTTAAATAGTTCTATTTGGAAACATTTCTACTATTTTTAAAGCTTCAGTTAAATGACATCATCCAAACAAAGCTAAACCTTTTGTTCAAAGTAGAGATGAGTATCTGTGAGATAGGAAAATATGATTTGCCATTCTGGATGAAATCCAGTCTTGCGTTCTGTTTCTGACAAAGGAACTACAAAATATTTTGCAGGAGATAATTATTGCTCTGCTGGACCCACAGAAGCAACACTGCCACTAGATTTTACACAAGAGCTGTCACATAATTGAAAATCAACATTCGGATACTTAGAAAAGCTATTTTTTCATAAATTACCACAGCTACCTTATATAGAAGGTCATAGTTGAGGCATTTCTATAAATCAAAAACAATTCTCTCGTGAGGCAACAGGAGTCCATTTCTTTTGGTCTATTGATGTGGAAGTCGAGAACTACACGCAAAAAGTGAAGCTATTGAACGATCTCTCTTCTCTTCTTTCCAACTGTACCCTAGGACCATGAATGCTGCGCCTTCTAATGCTGGTGCTCCTGATACTAGTATATGACTGCTCTTCCACTCCTACTTCCAGTTCTGTTGCTGATGATAATAATCACAGTTAACACTTTGAGCATGTAGTCTTCACAATAACTGCATGAAGATACTACTATAACATTTGCATTTTTCAGTTGCGAAAAAGGAGACAGAGAGAGGTTGAGTAACTTTCCCAAGATCCAACAGCTTAGAGGTGGGAGGGAAGCACCATGGCTCCAGAAGGAACGTTCTTACCCATCATGGCTGCCACCTCTGGATAAATCTCCATCTATACCAATTATTGCAAATGCATATATTTATAATACAGCTTGAAATATTTTTTTTCTTTTTTTCTTTTTTTTCTTTTTTTGGGGAAGATTAGCCGTGAGCTAACTACTGCCAATCCTCCTCTTTTTGCTGAGGAAAACTGGCCCTGAGCTACCATCCATGCCCATCTTCCTCTACTTTATACATGGGACACCTACCATAGCATGGCTTTTGCTAAGCAGTGCTATGTCCGCACCGGGGATCCCAACCGGTGAACCCCGAGCCGCCAAGAAGCGGAACGTATGAACTTAACCACTGTGCCACGGGGCCGGCCTCCTGAAATATTTTTAAAACATGTGTTTTAATAAACTCCTAGACAATTTTCAGAATGAGCTACTCATGGAGATTATGTTTTAGCTTATATTGGAAAAATTATGTTACCCTATGAAAAATATTTTCGAACTTTTTGTTATATTGTTTTCTCAAAGTAGCTTGTTGAACTTTCACTTTTATATATTCAAAGTTTGACCTCCAGAAAATATATAACTAACCAATAACCTAGTAACATAATATTTTTAATATTTTGAAATTATGAATAAATTTCAAAAGGTTTATTATTTTTTAATTTGTCATGAATATGTATATTTACATAGAGAGATCTCTCTATATATCCATACGTGTAGACAGCATAGAGAAATAACTAGATTTGATCATTGCCTTAAGGCCTTCGGTCTCACATCAAGAAGATAAGTACATAAGAATATTATCATAATATAATGTATAATTGCAATGAACAATTACTACATGAAAACTTCAGTTTTGCTATTTCTAAGAATAATGAGAATTCCCTTGAGGGTAGGGAATGCATCTTTCTTCTCATAGCTCTATTGCATAGCTTAGTTTTTGGAACTAAGTAGCAATCCATAAATATTTATTGAGTGTTGAGTCAGTCATCATACAGATTATTTTTCGTTTGTAGTTGTTCATGCATCGTAAGTATCCTGGTGTTTCCTAAAAGATGTTGTACATTTCAGAGAATGAATACTAGTTCCCACACAAAGGAGAACGTTCACTTTGAGAGGGGAAAGCAATCCGAAATTCTCTAGAAAGTGCAGTGTTAGGTTTGAGCATGAAAATTGTGAGTTACATGCTCCCCACAAACAGCTAAAGAGATAGCTAATTGAAGAGTTACATTATTCAATATTCAATTCAACTTAACTGTAATTAGCAAGTGATAATTTCTGATAAGTGTTCTCACTATAGCTATAGCTTGAAGTCTTTTGTTCCCCCCAAGATTTATATGTTGAAATGTAACCCGAACATGATGGCATTAGGAGATGGGGCCTTTGGGGGGTGATTAGGTCATGAGGGTAGAGCCATCATGAATGAGATTAGTGCCTTTATAAAAAAGACTGTACCCCTTCACCATGTGAGGACACAGTGAGAAGACAGCTGTCTGTGAACCAGAAAGCAGGCCCTCACTGGACACCAAAACCGCTGGCACCTTGATCTTGGACCTGCCATCTTCCAGAACTGTGAGAAATAGATTTCTGTTGTTTATAGGGCCCCCCGGTCTATGGTAGTCTGTTATAGCAGCCTGAATGGACTAAAACAACAATTAAATGGGGATGAGTATTTTAATTACTAAATTGAGACTATGCCTGGGACTAAAAGTTCCTGGAAGACTTTGCATTTTCTAAGAGCGACATAAAAATGTCTGGAACTTATCCAAAATACCTTCCAAGTCGGAGCCATAAATAGCCCACTCAGAAGATTTAAAGACACATGAAAAAAGAAAGTAAAGAGTTTGCGTTTTATTTTGTTTTTGCTTATGCCTTATCAAGCTTTGCTCTTGAACGAAGTTAATTTATGCAAAGCACTTATATCAGTGCCCAGCAAGTATTAAGACCTATATAGTCATAAGCTATTATTTCCGTGTAATTGTTTCATATTTAATTCCCCCAAGGGAAAAAGGTTTTAGGGGATTTTTAAAAGCCACAACCAAGAGTTATTTTAGGATGAAGGAATTTGCCATCCCTGAGGACATTTTGGTAGAGTCTGAAAAGCTGATGGTCGGGAATATTGTACAGATGGGTTGAGACAGATGACTACAAAGCTCTTTTGTGACTGTTGAGTCTCTGTCATTCGCAATCCACAGTGCTGTGCCAGGATCAAGTTAATTGTTTCCCCTCGGGAAAGCCTCTGAGACTGCACATTAAAGTCCTCTCTGCTACTTAGGCGTGTTAAGCAGAAATATGTACTGGCTCGGCTTTCCTACCAAGCTCTGCTGGGCATTTGGTTACTGATTTGATGGGGAGAATGGATTAATCTAGAAAGACTGGATACACATTTAGAAGACTTGCTTGCTCTTAAAATGTTTCTTAAATAAAAACCTATAGAATTGTCTTTGGAGAAACAGTAAGAGGTGACACAACTTGATGACATGACTGGTTGCACCAGGAGAAGAGGATTAGCTAAGCTAACTCATGAAGAATGAAGAGAAAGGAGAGGACAAACGAAGGACAGACATGAGGAAGGCAAATATTCTAAATAGAGGCAACAGTGTGTACTAAGAGATAAGCATAGGGTACATTTGGAAAACTAATATGTATTAGAAGCCTTCTTACATAAGTTAGCTAGGACTTTTGGCTACTTGGTCAATTGGAAAGGTATATGAAATATACATTTAAGATTTCAAATTTCTTAAGTCATGTAAATGTATTCATATGCCAGTCTTTGGCTCTAAGACAAAGGCCATTTCCTTGACTATGGGTGTATTGATTGGGTTAATGCAGTGAATTAGTTAAAAGGAGGATGGTTATAAGAGTTACTCTTATAGGCAGAAGCAGAAGCCAAGGTTCCTAGAAAGAAAATTCTCCCAATCTCTACTAAAGGGATTTGATTTCACCCTGAAGTTAACAATTCTGGGAGGTGACAGCAAAGGATTTTGCAACAAGTAATATGGTCAATTGGATTCTAAATTTTAGAAAAATTGATCTGGCCATGATATGAGAATTGATTGTAAAGGCAGTGAGTCCAGTAGATATGTGTTCATGGCAATCCAGGAAAGAAACACAAAGGAAGCGCTGTAAGTTAAGACATGGAGAAATGGAATACATGGCAAAAACAAAAGAGAGAGAATTGATGAGACTCAGTGTCAGGTTGCATTGGGGTGGGGACAAGGCCATTAATAAGACTTTGGGGGGCCAACCCCATGGCCGAGTGGTTAAGTTCACATGCTCTGCTTTGGTGGCCCAGGGTTTGCCGGTTTGGATCCTGGCTGCAGACCTACATATGGTTCATCAAGCCATGCTGAGGCAGTGTCCCAGATAGAAGAACTAAAAGGACTTACAATTAGGACATACAACAATTAGTGCTGAGGCTTTGGGGAGGAAAAAAAAGAGGAAGATTGGCATTAGTTGTTAGCTCAGGGCCAATCTTCCTCACAAAAAAAAAAAAAGAAGAAGAAGAAGACTACTTGGGTAACTGGGTGCCCAAGAGAATATTCCCTAGATGTGTACAGGAGAATATTGACAGAGGTCTTAATGCAGGGAATATGTAGAGAAACCACAGGTTTTTTTTTTAATGTATTGAATTTGAGATAAATGATGAGACATTCAAGTAAAGATTACTGAAGACAGATATAGCACACCACATACCAGACCGAGGACAAGCAGATTAATTTCAAATTTCTACGCACTGGTAAGAATGAGCCTCAGAATATACAGGCAGTTTTGTCCAAACCAGTTTGACAGAGTCCCTGGAAGACATGAGCCTGCAGCCTCAAGGGCTGTCACACCTACAGCGGTGTGCTGCTGGGGAAGGCAGGCAGCACTAATTACATGACCCAGCTTCAAGATTTTTACTTTGTAAGAGGAGTGACTATAATATTTAATGTAGGACTTCAGCATATATTATAGTTACTGTTTTAGAACAAGTGTCTAACATATTTAAATACTCTTATACAATAGCCTCCCTTATCAGACAGAGATGCTTTCCAAGACCCCTAGTGGATGCCTGAAATAGCGAATAGTACCAAACCCTTTATATACTATGCTTTTTCTTATGTGTACATACCTATGGTAAAGTTAATTTATGAATTAGGCACAGTAAGAGATTAAAAACAATAACTAATAATAAAATAGAACAATTATAACAATATACTGTAACAAAAGTTATGTGAATATGGTCTGTCTCTCTCTCTTAAAATGTCTTATCGTATTGTACTCACCCTTTTTCATTTAATATTTTTGGACCATGATTGACCATGGGAAAGTGAAACCACAGATAAGGGGGGACTAGTGCACAATCAGGTATTTAAATACTCTTCCTGAAGAAGTTAAGATAATATTTTTCATGTGTATTAAGGAATTTCTAATGATGCTATTTGAATGTCAATCTGATCTCCTGAATAATTAGTCTTTTTGAAGGGCCTGCCTTCTTAGTGGTATGGAAGAAAATGACTTATTTGGGAGAAAAGACGTTTCTAGGTGTAGATACCACAGAAGAAACCAAAAGTTCTGGAAAACAGGAAGAGTTTAATGTTCCTCCAAGCATCAGAAACTTGATTTTTCCCACAGGATCCCTTCAGAAGAAGCCAATATGCTCACATTCAAGTACAAGACATAAAGCAACTGCCAAATATTTAAATCCCTTTTGCTTCTTCTTTACCAATATTCATTATTTTAAAAAAATTCAAGACTTTCCACGTGTCAACATTTCATTAAGATACAAAAACTGAAATTTAAAATGACTAATTCTAAGTGAAGAGAATCTTAAGGATTTGGGGGGTTGTATTTTCCTTCCCTTTAATAATGTCTTTGCTGGTTAACAATGAAGAATGTTCCCAAATTAAATCTGAATGTAAGAACAGGGACGAATAAATGTTTGCAGTTATGAGACTAACTGCTACTGTGTTACTTTGTGCTTTTGAAAATCTCTCTGAGTTTTTATGGTATTCTGTCTGTATACCAACTAATTAAGCAAGAACTTTTGGCCCAACGGAAGATGTTTCTATATATAAAGAAAAGAAAACGCAGAAACAAAACCCCAATGAAATAGTTCTGCATTCTAATTTCTGTAATTACTTCTAAGGGACAGGATATATCACAGCCCGCCTTATATCTGTTATCTATTTATGACAATTTTAAAAATAGAAGCCTGTGGCTAACACTCTTACAAAATACCTTCCATGGGCAGCTGTGGCATCACCATAGACACTTCTAGACAAAAAGGAAAGTCAATAATCATTGTTTAGAGGACATGGTTGATTGTATGCTCTCCTAGATAAGCATAGGCAAATGCCTGCATAGGAATTCTAAATTAACCCCGTGGTTCAAACCCAGACCCTCCATTGCAGTGCTATTTAAAAGCATGTCCCATGGACCAGTGCCAATTCCCATACTTTCCTTCCAGTACACTAAGGAGACAAGCACAGTAGCTATGAGTAAGCATTTAGGAACTTCCAGAACAATTTGACAGAGTGATTTTATGTGCGTTGACTCAAATAATTATAAAAAATTGGGTCTTCCACATTGTAGGTCTTTTTTTTATTATTTCATTTATCAAGTGATTCACTTCCTTTTCATTTTAGCAATTCTGAGTCTCTTAACAGATTGAAAATAGAAAATTTTTTTCAAGTGGTTTTTCTCCACAAATTGTTTGAGACTCCCTTCTCCAGTCATGAGGTGAAAGAGTGGGAAGTCTTGAAAAGGAGAGATTTCAAACATACCACTTAATCTCTGTACATTTCTATTTCCTCTTCTACTCAGTGAGGAGCTTGAAGTCAATTAAGGGTTTAAACTTGTTATAAGAGTCACCGATGTTACATTTATATGTTAATAAAAATGAGTTGGGATGGTTTCAGTCAAGGGATGTGTTCACCAGTGGGGACCCAAGTCTCGCCCCTTCACAGTGGGTTGTGTTCACGTCACACAGGTGATGCTAAAGGTGTGTGAGCTTGTGGACTCCAGACTGTGAGTGCTAAGCTTCCTTCTAGCTCTGTGATTTAGAGCAGGATATAAGATAATACTACAGTCTTCCTATTATTATTATTTCCTTTCTGTGAGAATTTAACCCCATAGAGTAGCTCTAGTTTTAAGGTTTTCCACACTCAAGCCCTGAGTGGGGGTGGCCCTTGAGCAGTCCGTTCTCAAGGCCTCTTTCCCCTGTGTTAGCAAGAACATTTCATCTGCATATGGTTTACATGTTGGGATCCCATGTAAAGTTTCATTTGAGAGAAGGGATTCACAGCAATAAGTTTTTGAAAATAATTGCCTTAAATAATCCAGCACAGTTTTTACTTCGTCATATTGCTTGTGAGTGTTTGGTCTGCTGTGCTTGGCACACACAGGGTCTAGGCATGGAAAGAACCTTAATCCAATTTGCTCCTATTTCACCTAAAGACCGTTAGCCCACAAAATCAACAAAGCCCCTCCCTTCACAAGACTTCTCTCTAAATAGAAGCGCACATGGGTGACAGAGGACTACAGCGCCATCTGAAAGACGGGAGAAGTCAGAGGAGGACACTCAGACTAGAGGCGTATGGCTTTGTGGCCAAACACTCTTTGGCCATGTGTATAATACAACATGAATTATGATTAATGAACCAAAGAAAGTGGTGGGTACTAGAAATTATCATGGCCATGGATCTCGCAAAAATTCAAATTTGATTACATTTTGAGAGCAGGCCTTGGATAGTGTCCCTTATTACCTAATAAGAGAAAGTCTATATTACTTTTACCTGAATCTCTTGTTTTTAACAGAGCTATCCATATACCCACACACATCTTTTCTCTCTACAGAGTTTCAGCTCTATGGTAAGCAGAGTTCCATGTATACAGGGAATTAACTTCAGTAAAGAAATGGAGAAAATCAAAATTAAGAGAAACAAGGAAGAGAAAGGAAAGGACCAGAGATGACAGCTTGGTAAATCTCACCATTCTGGACTTCTTGTATATTTCCTTCCTGATTTCACGCACAGATTGATTTCCATTAGGAACTGTGATGAGTGACTGTGCCAAATTAAGTTATTAGTGTGACATTACTAGCCTAATATAGTGCTTTGATCGTAGCAAATATTCAATACATATGGGAGCCTCATTTTTATTTTTCGTGCTTTTTTTCCACTATTTGCCTAACACGGAATATAGCAGTTGACACGCTTTATTGCATTTAAGCATGATATGATCATATCACCTTTAGGTTTTATTTTTTATTATTGTGTATATGAAGAAATTGAGTCACAACAAACCAGGGAAGTTTGCCATAGGTCACAAAGCTAGTATGTAATTACACAGTTAATCTCAGCTGGTCCATTTCTAACCTGTGCTTATCTCTGGAAGGAGCCTGTAACCATAATGCGAACCCTGGGCTATACCAGAATAAAATGTACTATCGAGTGATTAATGTGTTTCTGTGCTAGGATTCTGAAACATACAAAGGAGGCAGCATGTCCAAGCTGGTCAGCCTTGTTTGCAGAAAATGTACAGATTGATGGTTTGTGCCTGGTTTCTGTTATCATAATTTCTGTTATTGAATCTGGGCATGTAGGCTGCTTTTGGTGACAAGACCAGAAGGATATATATTAAAAAAAAAAAAGACAAAAACCTCCTTAGATTAAACTATAGCTTTCCTGAGACCAAGGCATTTTGTGTGTGCCTTGGCAGTTCACCATCCAAAGGCAATGCATAACCTGTGTGACAAAGAAATAAATCTGGAAGCTGTGACTAGATGCCTTGACTTCCCCAAGGATTGACTGTAATTCTCTCTCCTGCTGATCATATCCTTTGCCTTTATTAAAGCCTAGCATGAGTATACTTTGTGGAGTTTTGTGAGTCTTTTCAATAATCCAAAAAAAATCGTATTGGTACATAGTCAGCAGGATTCTGGAAATGGCCCCGATTCAAATGAAATGACTAAAGCTTTGTTCTGGGGGAAGGAGGATGAAGAAAGGATGGAGAAGCTTTCCTACAAAGCTGACTCCTGAGCTAGTCCTACTTTGACGTCCTACAAGCGTTGAGAAAATTAATTAGAAAAGCTTCTCCATAGAATTTAGAGGTAATATATCCAGAGGGGAGATAGCTAAATGTGTAAAGAACAAGATATAAACTGAGGACAAATCAGTACTGATTAGTAAATATAGAATCAGTTCCCCAAAAATCCAAAGCACAGAATCAAGCTGCAACTGGTTGTTGCTTGGGTTAGGAGTGGGGAAATGGTCCCAATGAAAGACTGAAAAATGCCAGTGGCCCATAGTTGTGACTCTTACTTAACCCTTCATTACTAAACAGCTATAAATTTGGAAATTCTCCACCAGGAGACTACAGAAACCAGAGAACATTTTGTCAAGTAATAGACTGATTTTATGGACAGATATAGGCAGCCCCCAAAAGAACATTAATGCCATTGGTTTTTATGGATAAAGTTTGCTATTTTGCTGTCTCTCAGCACAATGTACAGGAGGGGGTGTTTGGTTCCAAATTATCCCAGTTTTGAGAAATTCAAGAAGCCTGAGGGAAATATAAAAATTGAATCTGTAAGACTCTCAGTTGGCGTCTACCTTTACCATTAATCATGTGGGTGCAAATTCCCCTAGTCCTGTCCCTAATTTGTTCAACCTAGATTAAAACAAGAATTCAAGCACCCTTTAGCATGAAAGGAAATTTCCCTTCTCCTTCACTTTGATTACAAAATGGAATACCCCACTGAGGCTCTTAATACGTTGAGAATATCAACTACATTGGATTGGCTACATGATGATGATAAAGCCTCACTTAATTTTATGCCTTGACTCAGGTTGCAATGATGTTATAATAAAGGAACCCCTCTGGTGTGGGCCCCAAATGTGCCTTTGCTATGAGAGGGAAAGATTATGTGAACAAAGCTGTCATGGTTCTGTTAGTTTTGTGGCTAAAGTAGGGGGGTTGACTAATTTGCAAAAGACTCAAGTCATTTGGAACCAGGGGAATAACAAAATTTTAGATAAGAAATAATATATTAGGTACAGTAAATTGAAGAGAAGTCTTATATTGTTAATGAAGATGGAATGAAAGAAAGGGATATTAGGGTGCCTATCAAAGTGTGGAAAGACCACTGTGGAAGACTGAGTGGACTCTTCAGGCCCTAAAGGGACTCTGGCATATCAACTCAGTGTAGCTTAACCTCGAAGAATTAAAAGAAATATGAAGGAAATATACAAAATGAGTCCATAATCCCTTTAGAATCAGACAGTATGAGAGGAAGAAAATGGCCTCAATTTTGAGAGGCAGTAGGCAAGATTTTCTGGCATAATTCCCCACTGGGGACCAGAGCCTTCACATTTGTGTGGGTTACATTATCTAGAGTTGATAAAGAAACTTTATTGTGTTTGCTTGACAGTGGTGCCCAATGTGCTATCATTTATAAACCTTCCAATAAAAATTAAAAACCAATATGATTGAGTTAGGGAAATAGTGTGATGTGACTGGAAGATGTAAAAGTAAAATTGTACCTGTAAATGAGAATTTATAAAAAGAATTTATGTGTGAATGTCGCATCACCATGCCCTGAATGTATTACTGGTATGGATGTGATGTGATGGAAACTATCTAAGCCAACTCAAACGGTTAATTCAAAACATAGAATACCTGGGGGTATCAGGAGATTTAAGTCCTAATTGTACACATGTTAGGTGCAGTTGAACTAGTGGCTACAGATTCCGTGTTTAATCTTCTCATGTGACCTGGAAGAAAACTAGTGGATCTCGGAGGTTAACAGCGGGTTACAGAGGACTATACAAATTGGTGATTCCAATAGCATCAGCTGTACCAGACGGGAGACAACAATTCAAGCCACGCAACAAACCAAGAGAGAATGCTATTTGGTCATCAATTTAGCCAATGCTTTCTTTACAATTCCTTTGTTGGAAAAAGTCAACACCAATTTCCAGTAAGTGGAATGAACACTAATACAAGTTTACTATTCTTACCCAAGCATATTTAAAATTTTCTTCTTATCATATAGCTTAGGAAAAGAGACTTAGATTAGATGCAATAGGAAAGCGTTGTTAATTGTTACATTGACACTATTACGTCTGGATCTAAAGATCAAGCTAAAGCTGAAAAACAATTCTGTTTAATAATGTGAGCACCACTGGGGGTGCATGATTAGTCTTTCTTTAAAAAATAAACATGGGGCCAGCCCAGTGGCGCAGCGGTTAAGTTCTCACATTCTGCTTCAACGGCCCGGGGTCGCCGGTTGGAATCCCAGGTGCAGACATGGCACCACTTGGCAAGCCATGCTAAGGTACGCGTCCCACATATAAAGTAGAGGGAGATGGGCACGGATGTTAGCTCAGGGCCAGTCTTCCTCAGCAAAAAGAGGAGGATTGGCAGTACTTAGCTCAAGGCTAATCTTCCTCAAAACAAACAAACAAACAAATACAGGTCCCAGCACAAATGAAGAAATTCTTAGGAAAAACTTGGGCTGGAGTCACCAGAGACATTTCACCCAAACAACAACATTCAATTGTTTTACCTGTTAGGTCCAAAATGGAAACAAAAGCTTAAATGGCTATTGTGGTATCATTTCCCACATTTAAGGATTCTGCTGGCCTCCATGCATAAAGTCAGACAGAAGATAACTTTGTATGGTGTTCTGAACAGCAAGTCTTTATCAGAACTCTGAAGACTCCTTGCTCAGTGGACCACGTTGAAGGCCACAAATACACATGCTCAGATAACGTGATCAGTGTCAACAACACCCACCTATGTCTACTGGTATGTCCTTGACTACCAGCCAGCAATGGTCACTACGATTTTAGATTATGAAGTTGCCTAAGACATCTGCCAGTTACATTATCTTCAAGAGATCATTTTTGACATATTATTGGAACTTGACTGAAACTGTATTTTTACATAAAAATCTTTTGAGACTTGAAATACTCATCCAGTCATGGGTTATGACAGAACAATACTTCAAAAAGGAGGGAGATGCAAAAAGATATTTCCTCACTAGGTGGGATTAGTATATTTAGGAACATGTAACATGAGTAATCGTATTTGGTATTCACTGCATATATAAACAGTGGGAACTTGGTAACTATGTTTTAAAATCTGCCTTAAATCCTTCTGACCCACCTAATCCCAGAGATGAGTGGGAACTTAATTTCCGCCAATATCAAAGGATGAAAAAGAAGTACACATGGTTTATTAAAAGTAGCTCATGGGTAGTGGGTCAACACTTGATCTGGGTGTTAGCTACATTGTGGCCAACTGGTTACATTCTGGCTGAAAAAGGGAAAGCTAACTGTCCAATAGAAGGTACTAAGAGTTCTAAGAGTATTGGAAAACTCGATAAAAATAATAATAGTAAGTTAAGAATTATGCTGATTATTAAGCCATAGCCAAAGGACTAGTAATATGTTCTGGAACATTAGCTTTATCTAATTAGGTAACACGTACCCCATGTTGTGGTGCTATTTTATGGAAAACATAATGGATATGCAAAGGGAGAATTAAAATGGAAAATATTTATCATCATCAGAAAAATCCCCTCCCAAATTAAAAAGGAAACTGGAACCAACAAGTGGATGCCATCACCCATTCTTTGGAAATGATCATGGAGGGACATCGGAGACTGAAAAGCACTGTGGGTTGCATACCTAGAGGATCCAGACCCAGCCATAGGTGGCAAGTGGATTACACTGGTCCATTGCCTATGGCCCCAGAAGGATGGTGAGGAGCTTTTACTGGGATAGACATTTATTCTGAATTTGGAGTTGCATTCTCTGTAATAGTAGAAAATGTACTGAACATTATCAAAATTAAAACAGAAACATAGTTTCATTTTGGGCCTCCTGCTTGGATGTCCTCTGATCAAGAAACACATTTCCCTGCAGATGCTGCACAATAACGGGCCACAAAACATCGTGTACAGTAAACTTCTCATCTAACTTACCAGCCACTAAGTACTTACCCCATTGTGGGGCTGACAATGGATAGAAGGAGTACAAAACGCCTGGTATTAAATTGACTCACCACTCTTTTATCACGTCCTTTGCTGTTATTACAGCCTTGTGTTAAATACCCTTTAAGGAGTTTTGTGAGTCCTTTCAATAATCTGAAGCCACAAGTGATGCAGCTAGTAAGAAGAAGTTCCAGGTTTTGAAATAAAATCTTTTCAAATCCAGAGCAATTAATCCCTATCAGATATGCTTCTAAACTGAAATGTCCATCTTAGCAGCTGGGAATTTATTGTAGATCCTTTACCAAAGGCACATTTGGTAGCTAGAAGGGTGAAGTATAAACACATGAGGAACTTGAAAGAAAAGGGGTTCTCTGAATTGCAGAAAGATGCAGATCATCAATATATTAACTAGAACCATGGCTTCCCTCAGAGCTGCCCTGTTTTGAGTCACTGTTGAATCATAGCTTAATATTGATTTATTTTAGTGGTTGGAGCCTACTTTTCAGGTCCCGAAACAGAATGCCCTAACCTGTATTTATTAGATTTCCTTGGGACTATAACTCGATTTGATATTCATGAGTTTTATTGATATTTTAAAATCATAAAAGGAAATTTTCAACTCCTGTGTATATTTTGAAAATCTATAATGTTAGTGGAAATGAAAATAAATTGCTTTTAATATAGAATTCAAATAGATTTTAAAACAAAATATCTCAGATCTATCTTAGAGTTGACTAAAAACTGTGCCCACATACATTCACCAAATTTGAACCATTCCTGAAGTTTAACTCCCTAATTTTTCAATTGGAGACTTTAAAAAGTAATTGATATAATATTGTTGAATTATGCCATCGTTAGTACAGCAAGGCATTATATAATAGAAAATTATTAACATAAATCACGAAACTATGGAAACTTTGGGTTTATAGAGTACAAACAAAAAAGTTTGAGATTATTTTTCAGAAGCCAAACTACAAAAACATTTATTTTTTATTTTTTATTTTTTTAAAGATTGGCACCTGAGCTAACAACCGTTGCCAATCTTTTTTTTTTCCTGCTTTTTTCTCCCCAAATCCCCCCAATATATAGCTGTAGATTTTAATTGTGGGTCCTCCTAGTTGTGGCATGCGGGACACCACCTCACCGTGGCCTGATGAGCAGTGCCATGTCTGCGCCCAGGATCCAAACTGGCGAAACCCTGGGCCTCCACAGTGAGCACGCAAACTTAACCACTCAGCCACAGGGCTGGCCCCTACAAAAACATTTTTAAATGGAAAATATTCTTTTTTATCCACATGACCTATTATAGATTTCTTTTGCCCTTGGATACTGCTTAGCGTTAAAAACACAACATGTTGGAGCTGGCCCTGTGGTATAGCTCTTGAGTTCGGCGTGCTCAATTTTGGCAGCCCAGGTTCGTGGGTTTGAATCCAGGCTGCAGCACACCCACAGCCATGCTGTGGAGGTGACCCACATATAAAGTGGAGGAAGATTGGCACATATGTTAACTCAGGGCTGATCTTCCTTTGCTTCCTCAAGCAAAAAAGAGGAAGATTGGCAATAGATATTAGTTCAGAGTTAATCTTCCTCAGCAAAACAAAACAAAAAAACACAATGTAAAACTATTGTATGGCTACTATGTGTTAGATGCCAATCTGACTTAACTTGGCATTTTGTCTCTTTGCTTTGATATAATCCTTCTAAACTCTCTTCACAATGGGCATTAGTTGAGATTTTGGGGTGCAGAGGAGGTGATGGAAAGGGTGTTAGTGAAAGCATTGGCTTGAAAAGTGAAAAAACTCTCAAGTTTACTTGAGGCATTTTTTTTTTCAAATTGGGCTTAAATGCTACATATATTAGGCTTCTGAATAAAACAGACATGTAGAATGTATTTATAACACATACATGTGCCGTGGATGTGACATGCCACTATATGATAACTATGTTTAAACTGTGTACATTCTAACGTACATATGTATACGTTCTATGATTCCCTAGCAGAAGCTTTTGATTTAATTTTTAAGTCTGTTCTCTGTACCTAACATCTCCTTCTTGTCAGTGTTCTATATAGATCTTAGTCAAAATAGACTGATTGGTGTCCTTCTCTTTTTTCTTTTTATAATGTGTCTCTGAACCAGAAATCAGATAAGCTTGGTAAAACTTTCTGCTGCTATAGACGATGACTTTTCTTGCAGCAAAGGAGAAAGAACACAAGCTCTTGGTTGCAAGGTCATTGGCTCTCATCTGATAAACCTCGGCAGAGGGCAGAAGAGACGAGAAGCATTGTGTTTACCTTCTGGGCATAGTCTTATCAGCGCTGTCACATAAAGCACTTGGACTCTCTTGCTTTGGGCTACCGTTAAAAATGTACACAGTGTGAGTTTAACGCCAATACAGCCCTACCAAAGAACTGACAGTGAGTGATGAGCCTTATAAAATGAACCCTTTCAGTATTTCCCACAGGAAAACCTTTGCACGGGATGGGGTGGGTAGCGGAGCAGAAGAGATGGCTCTTTCTGTCCCGGCTATTTTCCCTGTCGGGATTCCTGTGAAGTTGAATTAATTAACATTTGAAAATACATTTTCACTCTCAGGGAGAGCTTTAGCACACGTGGTTTTAACAATTACTCAATGTTAACCTTTTATGAAAACGTCCTGGATTCGGGTTTTTAACTGAAAGCTAGTGTAAGGTGTCACAGTCAAGGAACATCACACCTGGAAGAGGAGTCAGAGAAAGGAGCCTGAGACATTCTAAAAGACTCTACATTTTTCAGCTGTACACTAGAAATCTACCAGCTTGGCGCCAGACCCTTGCCTTAGCGATAAAAATACTACTATTTGATGTCAGTTTTCCATCTGCTCCATTTGGTTGAGTATCTAGTACTTTATTGCACGGTGGTGTGGTGAGAAGTTATAAAATCACACTGCTCGGCGCATAAGCTCTTGCTGTGACCAGTGGCATGCGCAGTCTGTAGGAAGAACTAAAAATTGAATTTATGAAAGCCGAATATGAAGGTTGTAAAGATGTTCCCCAATGCTGAATGCTGTTCCAAGGAGTCTAGAATGAACTACCAGAAAAATCTCTCCTGATACTCAGCTGAAATCTACTTCCCCATAAGTTCCACCACAGCTGTTAATTCACCTGCCAGGACCACAGAGGAAAAACCTAGTCTCTTTCATATGACAATTTTTCAACTATTTGAAGACAACTCTTCTGTTTCTCCCGAGTCTTCTCTTCAGGAAAAATACATTGGGATCCTTGAGAAAAGTCTTGGGAAAACATCATTTTGAATTTCTGCAGCATCTTATCCCCCTTCTTCCGAATGGACTCCACTCTACAGATCTTTAACTGTGAGTTTCAGAACAGAGCTCAGTATTCCTGGTTTGGTCCTATTCATCCGCAGTAGATCTGCTCCCTTGGACTAGAGGTTTAGTCCCTCTTAAAACTGAAATTCCCTTCTAGAGGTGATAGCATAGGGTGGCAGTATTTGGTCCCATGAATGGTGGTCCTTTGAAAGTTTCTACATAAGTTTGTGCTCACTAACTCAACTGAAGATCATTAACACTACCAGAGGGAAGCAACTTTGGGTTTTCACTCATGCACATTTTTGTTTCACACTTAGGTTGCAATCAAAACAAGACAGGATTCCACAAGGCAGGTGTAGTTAATACACGATATGCAGGTGAAACTTCTCCTCTGTGCCCTCTTTGCCTCTGTTTCCTTTCTGACTCCTCCCCTCTCTGCTTCCTTGTCCATCAAATCCTGGTCATACGATGTCCCTTCTTGTTTTACTATTTGCCTGATTGTGACTCATTACCACCACTTTATAACTGGCAGAAGAATCTAGACATTTAATTTCCAAGGATTCAAAAGTTGAGGCTGAATAGCTGGCTGTTATCTTGACACTGTTGACTCATCTACAATCTTCAAACCTAGCATTGTTCTATATAATTATTGTGTGTTACTAAAAACAGCTCATCAGTCCTTTGTGTGCTTATTATGGTTCTTATTTTTTCCAGAGCAACCTCGTTTACTCTCCCTTCTCTGTATGTACCTCATCCTACTCATAAAAATGAACACATACCTTCTAAAGACCAACATATATTTAATCAAAGAAAATAACTGCAGTATCTTTCAATGCCATTTGGTCAGAGAGGATTCCAACAGGTGGGTGTATCCAGCTACTGCCCTGGGCCAGGTGGGTCTACCAGTAGGCTCCTCCCACATTTTTGCTATTTCTACATCTTCTTCTTCAAAGAAATAGGAAACCACAGCCAAGCAACATGACAAACTCACTCCATCACTGATTGCCGATGAGAGACAAGTAACTCTTTCCACGATGAATGAACTGAATGTCTGTCCCAGTGTATATCTCAGGTGGTCTTTTCTCAACTCCCCACGGATAACCACCACGCTCCAAAGCATGGCCTCTCCTTTTAGCATAAGACACACACTTCCATTCCACAAGCAAACTTCTTCAATTCACGGAGAAAGGAGGGGAGGGTCATTTTTTGTGTAGGAAGCTATGGTGTGTCAAAGTGGTGGTGGTGTGTGTGCACAGGGGAAGAGAGATATAAAACAGACACACTGTAGAGCTGAGCATACTGCCTTCTCAGCAGTTACCTTGGTTTGATTGATTCCTTGCTGCTACTCTGTTATGTTAGTTCAGGCTTCAGAGAGTCAAGCTCCTGAGATTGGAACCAATTGAATGAGGAGCAAATCTTCATCCCTATTGTTGATAAGGCTGAATTGGAGAATGTAGCTTGCACATATTAGTCACAATGGGGTTCCCTGACGTGCCCAGAGAAGATTACTGGACTGATCAGCAGAGAAGATCTGTGTCTATGGAGACCAACCTCTCACAAAGTGCTAGAAAATCTTGAAGGGGCTGAGTCAGATAAGCCGATTTTCTTCTTCCAATGTCACCAATCAGAAAAGTCATTCCTCCTCCCACAGGGGGAAACAAGAAAGGGAGTAAAAAGAAAGAGAACAGACGTGTTCCTCCCATTCATTTTCCTCTGAGGGAGTAGAAGTTCCCTCCCCTTTAAGGAAACGTGAAGAAGGAGGAAAAGCATTCTCCTCTAACATGAATAGCTGCACAGAAATTTTTAGTTTCAAAACCACTTTAATGTACTCTGACACATAAATACATCCTGTCAGTTGTGGTTAAACTATAGGACAGATAAGAATCATCTGGAGCTTTTAAAAAAAAAAATGCCCCAGACCCCACTACATTTTTATTAACTACTCCCTGAGCCCCATTTCTTTTATAAAAAACAAACGTTAAGTGTTGGAGGCTCACCCTTGAAGAATTACCGCATTTGATCATTTAGGTTAATTTTGTTTTAGTATTAACAGTAATACTAATACTCAGGAATTACCGAGCAGATGAATTCTGCACTATGGAATCAGAGAGTAAGCTCCATCTCCATGCGATCTGGCTTCTGCTGCGCAGGGGCTCCTTTAGCTACATTTGTATGTGTATATCAAGATAAAAAACAATATGGAGACTTTAAATACGAGATGATCTTAAAAGCTAGCGTTTCACAGTATTGAGTAAATGCAACAAAGTTAAGAATGATTCTCTAACCAGGACTTTGCTTTCTGCCTGAAATATCATTAAGATTAATATGTTCTGTCTTATCCTTCAAAAGTAAATGTAACTATAATTACTTTAGAAGAGCACTCCTCTGTAGGAATTTTTGTGATGATGGAAATGTATTACATCTGTGCCACCTAATATGGAAACCACTAGCCACATGTGGCTGTTTAAGTCCTTGAATGCACACAGTCCAACTGGAACACTGAATTTGTAATTTTTTTAAATTTTTTTATTTATTTTTTTTTTGAGGAAGATTAGCCCTGAGCTAACTACTGCCAATCCTGCTCTTTTTCCTGAGGAAGACTGGCCCTGAGCTAACATTCGTGCCCATCTTCCTATACTTTATACATGGGATGTCCACCACAGCATGGTTTTTGCCAAGCAATGCCATGTCCACACCCGGGATCCGAACCGGCAAACCCCTGGCAGCCGAGAAACAGAATGTGCGAACTTAACCGCTGTGCCACTGGGCCGGCCCCTTTATTTTATTTAATTTTAATGAATTTAAATTTAAGTAGATGTATTTGACTATTGGGTACCATATTGGATAGTAAAGCCTCATGGTATGTTTTTCAAAATGTGGGTTGAAATGCATTAATGGGTTCTGAAAACAATTCAATGTCTCATGTCAGCATTTTAAAAAAAAGAATTAAAATAGTATTGACAATGTCAAAGTTCCTCACATATAGCAGAGAAATTTTTATATGAGGAGAGAGAAAATGAGGACTGGGTCATGGTAGAAAATGTGTTTTATGTGATTCGGTGACACTGCTCAGTAAGGTCGATGAAATAATAAGCGGAATGTGGGGAGCAAATCAAAGAAGCAGCAAACATGGAAACTGCAGTGTTATTTTTGTTTGCAATGACAGGAAAGAGCCGGTGAGAAACTATGTGATGATAGCTCCTCCTTGAGGTTTGGTGATAATATTTCAAGTGGGGGAAAAATGAAACAACAGAGGAAGATGAGAAGAAACACACTCATTTCCTCATAATGTTTGCACACAATACTTTCCACTTCTTACAGCCATCAAATAAAGGGCCCACTTTCAGAACTGAAATTGGCCACTACAAACATAGCTTCTAACTAGAGTCTGTGTTAGTGGACAGAGCTGGCCAGGTGATAATTGGGCATTATCTTTGAAGGTGGCTATTAATTTGAGATGATGAACATTGTACATCTCATTGTGTGAAGCGAATAAAATGATAAAATCCTCAGACCCTCTTAGCTGTAATACAGGTATAAAAGTATAACAACTCTGTCTCCTAAAAATTGATTTTATCATGGTTGACCAATAGGAATCTTTTTTTTCTTTATTAAATTTTTCTGTTTTTGGTGAGGAAGATTGGCCCTTAGCTAACATCTGTACCAATCTCCCTCTGTTTTATGAGGGATGCCACCACAGCATGGCTTGATGAGTGGTGCTAGGTCTGCACCTGGGATCCGAACCTGCGAACCCCAGGCCCCAGAAGCAGAGCATGCGACCTTAACCACTATACCACTGGACTGGCCTCAGTAGGAATCTTTTTATTGCTATTTATTTATTATGTAATTCTGTTAGAGAACGTGGGGAAGCAGGTTGTTGAAGAAGGAGGGGTGGATTCCATGTCAGACAAAAGGAAACGGTTTCTCTTTATTGAGGTTTAATTTAAAAACCTCAACACAAAAGAAAATGACTTTCTCTTAAGTGTTGAGTTAGATGGAGTTTTGACCATTAAATAAAAATATGTAAACACCAGCCAAAACAAGATAATGGACTTTCCATCAACCCAGAAAGTTCCCTTCTGCTCCCTCGCCGTTAATCCTTGGCTGGCCACAGGCTGTCACTGTACTGTTTTCTAGCACCAGACACCAGTTTGGTCTGTTTTTGGACTTCAAAAAATGGGCTCATGCACTGTTCACTCTTTCGTGCCTGGCTTCTTTGGCTTACCATGATGGTTTGTCATTCATCCCTGTTGCATATGTTGGTAATTCATTCCTTTTTATTACTGAATAGTATTCCATTCTATGAAAAGGCCACCATTTGTTTATCTAGTCTCTTTCTGGACCTTTGCATTGTTTCCAGTTTGAG
The DNA here is from genome assembly GCF_021613505.1 of Equus quagga. Lineage (NCBI taxonomy): Eukaryota > Metazoa > Chordata > Mammalia > Perissodactyla > Equidae > Equus > Equus quagga. The sequence continues at coordinate 42,679,384 of NC_060283.1, read as the reverse complement.
GCTATTATTTTTTTTAAAAGACTGCTATGAACACTCTTGTACAATTTTTGTGTGTGTGTGGCTATGTATTTTCATACATAGAAATGGAATTTCTGAGTCATGTGGTAAGGACATGTTTAAATTTTATAAGAAAATGCTATAAAGCTTGCCACGAGGATTCCAAGCCCAGATGAATTTTATCAATCATGTAGTAGGAGTTCTTTGCACATTCAGGATGCCAGTTCTTTCTCAGATATATGTATGACTAAGGATATTCTGCAGGAAGTGTCTTGCCTATTCATTTTATTTGTGTCCTTTGATGAGTAAACATTTAAATTTTGCTGTAGTCAAATATATTTTTTTCTTTTATGGTTGATGTAAGATTGTTATTATTTCATACTGACATATTTGATAGAATTCATCGGTGAAGCTATCTGGGCTTGGAGATTTGGGGAGGAAGGTTTTTAATTATGGATCTAATTTCTTTAATAGATATTGGATTATTCAGATTTCCTATTTCCTCTTCTATCAGTTTTGGTAATTTTGTGTTTTTTTAAGGAATTTGGCCACTTCATCAAAGTTGTTGAGTTTATTGGCATCAAGTTTTAAGTAATTTTTTGTATCTTTTAAAGGCTTATAGGTTGTAATAATGCCTTCCATGTTATTGTTGATACTATAATTTCTGTTTCATATTTCTTAATCTAGCTAGTTAGGTATTGATCAGTTTTATTAATTTTTTTCGAAAAACAAGTTTTTTTTTATTTTGTTGATTTTTTCTATTATTTTCTACTTCACTAAATCCCTCTCTCATTTGTATGTTTGCACTCTTCTCCTTACATTGAGTTTAATCTGCTCTTTTTTTCTAGCTTCTCAAGGGAAAAGCTTAGATCATTTATTTTAAGTGCTTATTTGTTTCTAATACAAACATATGACTAGAATTTTCCCTCTGATCACTTTGCCAGCGTATCCCACACAATTTTTGAGACATTGCATTTTTACTTTAACTCCTATCTTAATATTTTATTTTAATTTCTTTCTTTTCTTTGATCCTCAGGTTATTTAGAAATGTGCTATTTAATTTTCAAATATTTTAGAATTGTCACATGTGTTTCTGTTAAACTGCTACGTAACTTATTTGCTACCAAGAACATACTCTATTTGATTTTGATCCCTTGATATTTAATAAGGACTGTTCTAGGACCCAGCCTATAGAATATATTGGTGAAGTTTTACGTGCACTTCAAAAGAATTCTGCAATTGTGGGTATGGTGTTTTACATACTTGTCAATTAGATAAAGTTGTTCAGTAGTGTTCAAATATTTTATATCTCTACTAATTTCTTATAAATTTATTCTATTCAGTATTGATAAGGGGTAGTAAAATCTTCAACTAAATTTGTGGACTTGTACATTTATCTATTTATTTTTATCTATTTTTGCTTTATATATTTGGAAAGTTATGTTAGTAGTTGCATACACGATCATTGTCATTATGCCTTGCTGTTGAATTGACACTTCTATCACTATGAAATCCCCTCTTTTTCTCTAGTAATACTTCCTCTAGATATCCACTTTACTCATTCTAATATAGGCACACCAGCTTCACTATGCTGAGTGTTTCCACGGTATCTCTTTTAACTTTTTGCTTTTAGCCTGTTTGTGTTTTCGCATGTAAATGTGATTTTCTTGTAAAAACCTCACACTTGGAATCTTTTTCAATCTTGAAAAATCTTTTGTATTTGCCTGTGTTGTTTAGGCCATTTATGGTTGTATTTAAGTTATCTGTTTTTCATTTTCCTGTCCCAACTTTTACGCCTTCTGTTAGGTGTTTAGGGTAATTATTTTAGTCTTCTCTTTTATGTTTGCTACTCATGGTTTAGCTATATCTATTCATGTGATTTTCATGGTATTTTAGGGGTTGCAATATGTGTAAAATATGTAATTCATGAGTGAGGCAAACACCTGACAATAGCGTAATTCCATGTAACCATGTCCTTTGCTCTTATTGTCATATCCTTAACCTCTACATTTTCGAAATACCAGGTTACATAAGTATATTTTGTTTAAAAACTTAAAACTCTATTAAATAAACCAGATAGATTGGATTAGATAGATACAGATGGGATTAATTTAGAATTTTCCTTTCCTGTGCTGCATCTTTGTCATGTTTAGACATCAGTGTTTTATTCTCTGTACAAAAAGTAGATTTTGCCTCTCTTTTCCTAAGCTCTGAAATAGTTTGTTGTACTGGAGTTACCTGCTCTTTGAAGCTTTGATAGAATGCTGCTATGTAACCATCTGGATTTTTAAAGAATAAGGCATCTAGAAGAACTGAGAACGTTCCGCCATGTCCCTCACATGAACTTGGCCTCTACAGCTGCTCCTCCCTATTCTCTCTTGCACTTGAACTGAACCCCTACATTGTTCCTCCCCACCCCCACCCATCTTAGTTCAGGCTGCTATAACAGAATCCTGTAGACTGGGTGACTTATAAACCACAAAAGTTTATTTCTCGCATTCTGGAGGATGTGAAGTCTAGGATCAAGGCACTAGAAGATTTGGTAACCAGGTCCCACTTCCTAGTTCATAAATGGCCATCTACTTACTGTGTGTTCACCGGGCAGAAGGGGCGAGGAAGCTCTCTGGGGTGTCTTTTCTGTGGCACTAATTTCATTCATGAGAGTCCCACCCTCATGATCCACGCACCTTCCAAAGGCCCCACCTCCTGATACCATCCCATTGGAGGTTAGGTTTCAACATATGAATTTAGAGGGGAACAAACATTTCGTCTATAGCACTACCCTTCTTGGTAAAGCCCAAACTATGGCTGCTAATCCATAAGCACAATTTGTCCCTCTTCCAAGATGTTTTGACACTTTCTAAAACTAGCAGAACTTTACCTGAATCTAATTCCCACACCTAATTCTGCCCTTCTTCCGCAAGGTAGAACACTTCTTCAGACTTCTCTCATGGCTGGTATTCCAAATAAAAGGCTTGTGCCGAACAGTGCACTGGTTCATTTTATTCCACAGATTTGTTGTCCTGAGTGGATTAGGACTGGATCTGCTGTTGCTCAGCTCGGGCCAGGCTGATAAGGATAGAGTACACAAGAAGAAGTCCCTTGATGACCCTCCTCCTTGGAACACCAGCGATACAGAATTTGCTTATATCTTCCTCTTGATGGACAAGTGCTCTATTTTCTTTGTGTTGAAATGTCAACTCAGGTTTTATTTTTCTCTCTTAATTGTTCTTGGTGACAAATTTTTATTTTGATTTCTTTCACTACTTAGGGCTCTCACTATTCCACATAAACAGGCCCCCCCAGAAAGACAGTAAGAGGCCCAGGACCATGCACTCTAAGGCTTTTCTACCCATATTTCATCCCAATGAACCTTACATGCAACTACACCATGGCACCATGGGTGTACAAGTCCACGCCCATTTGTACCACTCTGAGTCTCACCACTTGCATGTATGCCCCACTACAATCTGTTCTCCACATAGAAATCAGAATTATTATTTTAGAACATAAGACATTTCATTCCTTTGGTCAAACCATCCAAAGGCTGCTTGTCTTAGAGTAAAATTCGAAGACTTTACCATATCAACCAGGTCCTTTGTGATCCAATCCTCAACTCCCACTCCAGCTACATCTCTGGTCTCAACTAGTCACCCTCCACCATGGTCACTCTACTCCAGGCCTCCTAGCAATACATCATATACACAAGGGACACACCTCTCTACATATGCTCTTCCTTTGGATTTCTCTGTGTCTCGCTCCCTCACTTCCTTCTCAGCTCTAAGGTCGCATCCTCTCTGGATGCCTTCTCTGACCCCATTCATAAGATAGTGCTGCTTCTTCCATAACTATTCTCTTGGCCTTTAAACATTTTATAGCACATATTACCAACTTTCATTCATGTTATATATTTACTAATTTATTTTATATCTCCCCTACTATGATATAAGCCCCATGAAAGCAGAGACACTATTTTGCTGAATATTATCAATGTATAATGCGTAGCAGTAGCTCAATCAATAAGAATTATATTAAATGAATGAATGAATGTTCTCTAAAACCACTTTCCTTTAACTAAGGTGTTCTCTTTGCATAGAAAACCAGCACCCCTCCCTTTCCAGTTCCAATTTTCTAGACAAAAACCTGTTAAACATTTCTGTAAATGGGCCAAATTCAATACATAGTAAATATACTCTGATTTTCTGGGGCAACATTTTTGAAAATACACTGTTCTTTTGTCTCCAGACATAAAATAGTACTTGACAAATTACATGTCCTGATTCTTTGTTTTAAAAAATGCAATGACCATATTTCTAAAGCCTCTTCTAGCCTGTGGTCTTTATTGTGAATATTGAAAATTTCTTCTATTCCTGTGGACGCCCATCCCAGTGTGGGAGGATAAGACCCCCTCCTAAAGGCTCCCATATTGAGTACCCTGTGATTTAAGTATCCTGTGATTCACTCTAGAGGAGAACTTACATTACATTTTAATTATCTGTTTACCTTTCTGACTTCCTCACTAAACTATGAATTTAATGTGGAAAGGTCCATGCTTTATTCATCTTTTCATTTTCAGTGCCTAACCCTATATATGGCACATAACAAAAGCTCAATAGGGTCAGCCCCATGGCCAAGCGGTGAAGCTTGTGCGTTCTACTTCAGAGGACCAGGGTTTCGGTGGTTCGCATTTTGGGAGCAGCCCTAGTACCACTCATCAGACCATGCTGAGAAAGCATCCCACACAGCACAACTAGAGGGACCTACAACTAGAATACACAACTGTGTACTGGGGGGCTTTGGGGAGAAAGTAAAGAAAAAAGAAGATTGGCAACAGATGTTAGCTCAAGTGACAATCTTTTAAAAACATTTTTTTTAATTAAAAAAATAAATTTTGGTTAGTAAGTGAATAAATTTCACTTTAATATAATACTACTCTTTCAGTTTTATCACAACGTCCTTCTTATAAAAATGGAGGTAAATTACCCAAGATTTGAGTTAGGTAATATATGAATGGCATAATCCATGGTAGTTATTTCCCCAACCAGTGATATAGAGTCTGAGCATTTAGGTTTAAGATTGAGTCACACTAACTGAAATAACACATATTTAATGATTTTTGACATTACCAGCTACCTTCTGGACTTTTAACTCTTGCAAAATATCCTTTCTAACCTCAAATTTCTAAGAATTTCCTGTAGTGTGTCACTTGCAAACCAGTCCTCCAAGCCAGTAGGTGGTGACTAGAATGTGCATAAGAGTTCTGGGGGTCTTGTTAAAATGCAGGCTCTGGTTTACTGGCCAGAGGTGGGACCTTACCATCTGCATTTCTAACAAGCTCCCAGTTGATGCTAATGTTATCAAACCTTGGACCACACTTTGAGTAGTAAGGCTGTTAGCCACAACACATAGGTGTCCACTCAAGGTTCTTCATCACTGCTTGAGTTAGAAGAGAGTCAACTTCTTCCATGACAATGAAGAGTGGCACGTTCACCCAGTCCTCCTACCATATAGAAGGTGGTTTCAAAGCTGAAATACGTCGTTACAAGGCCATTTAAAAGAAAATATCCTGTAGCCTTAGCATTGGAATCTGAACTTTTAGTTGGGTAATTGACATTTTGATAGAAGAAAACACTGGATTCTGACATTTTCATCATTTAAAAGAAATATAATTTGTTAAAGTCCAGAATTATGGGATGCATTGGAAAAAACATACCATTTGGATACCAACGTCACAAGATCTCTCAGAATATCTTGATCTTTTATGGCATTTCTTCTACATTCTATAATTTTTTAAAAAAGGAATCAAATATTGCCACTATATTACTTTATAAGGTGGTATAAAAAATGTGTGTCCTGGAAAGATCATAATGTCAGAGCTGCTAATTAGGACAACTGCTTCAATTAGGAAAGCAATTTGAGACATTCTGCTAGCTGGGTGAAAAAGATGAGGCAGGTGATAACACCACAGTGCTGTTTTGACCTCATTGGCCTGTAAGCTAAATTTACAAGTGTGGCAAGTGCTGTTTGAAATGCTTGTGAAGACAAAACCAAATCCCAAATGTGTGTTTCAGAAGAAGGATGGGGGAGGGGCTGGCAGAAATTTGGGTGAAAGCAAAAGAGCTGAATGTCTTATCTTTGGTCTTGGTCAATGAAATATCCATAGCTGACTTTCCCAGAGTCCCCAGTCAAGGCACAAACACTGTGACGACCTCGATGGAAAGGACTTTAAGAGGGAGGTCACAGTCTGAGAAAAGCTGAAACCGACGGAAGAAAAAGAGCTTTACTTTAAGAGGGAGGTCACAGTCTGAGAAAAGATGAAACCGACGGAAGAAAAAGAGCTTTCTTGCATAGAGATTAATTTAGGGAAAAATTAGCACAGCAAAAGCGAATCTTTTATGAGATTTTGGCTTTGAGTCCTCATTATCATCTAACTAAAAACATATACTGTGTGGGAATAACATAATTTTGAAAATTATTTGTTTCCCTTAGCTAGCATTTGTGTGAAATTACAGTACAGTTTACCAATCAACTCATCAAACGCTTTCATTTTAGGGACGACAAAAACGAAATGTAAGAAGATGATGACTTGACAGACAGGGATGACAACACTAGTATTATTTTGATATCTCCAAAATCCACATCTTTTTAATGAATCACTCTGCTTTACATAGATTTCCACATACAGTGTGTTATTTTCTTATGGAAAATTCCAACTTTTGAGATCAGAAGCATGTAACTTATGAGCTTCCTTTTAAAGTATTTAATACATCATCCATAGTAATCACATTAAGAATCCCAGCTCCACAGGGATGAAATATTAAGATTCTTGTTTACACAGCTAGTGGATGGGGATTTGGGCCAGCACACCGTTTATGTATTGGCAAACTAGAGACTTGAATAAATCCTAGTGTCTCTGCCTCCGTGAAGGAGTTCAGCTCCATTTCTAATCTGGCAGCCAGCCTTCCCCAAAGTATTTGAAACTTGCTGCAGCCTCCAAACACCTGCGGAGCTTTTCCACAGGAGCGCATCCAGACACTAGCGGGATGCACGCCTTCCTTTTCCTGTCTCCCTGCATTCCACCAGCAGCTGGACCAACGATGACTCATTTATGCCAACTATCAAAACATGACATTTTGATTATTCAGAAATCATAAGGCTCTTCAAAGATCAGGACATATTTTAAAAGACTATTTTCCAAATAAGAGAGTGCTTATTGCAAGTATTCAGGATGTTTTTTGAAAAGAAACTTTTATATCACCACAAAACATCTTATTCAATTACTGGACCAATTTGTCACATCATTTCCTGTAAAATAACATTTTCCAGGTTAAGAAAAAATGTTTGCGTGCCTACATATCAGAAGAAAGTATAAGCTGGAGAAAAATTTTATCACAATAATTTGTTTCTTCTCCGTTTACAAAACTAACATGGAACCAGAGAGAGAGATGTAGTTTTTTTTCTAGCCACACCTAGAAACGATGGTTGTGATATTTCTTTGAAAGTGTATATATATCTGCAAAAAGTAAGATGAGCATAAGAGAATCAAAAAGATACCATGGATACTTGAAATCCCAAAAAGTTGAAGTTCTGAAGTCTCTAGAACATACTGGCCTAAAATCTTCTACATGGTCATACCTTTATTTACTTTTCTAGATTAAAAATATACAAACATGACATTCAAATTGAGAAGAAATTGGAAATAAATAAGAAAAAATTAAAGCACGAAAATAAGAATAGAAATTAAGAAAAAGAATTGAGATAATCAACATAACATATTTTTCTTCAAAAAGTTAAATTCTCTGACTAGATTAGTCAAGAAGAAACACAAAATTAAGCAACATTAAAAGTAAATATGAGAAAGTTTCTAAGGTACTGTAGAAAATTGAAAAAATATAAGTGAAAAATGTAAAATATTTACGAATCATTTGCAACATAGATAAAAGTGAAAGTTCTGGAAAAATATAAATTATCAAATTTAATCTCAGAAGAACTAGAAGTCAGATCAGATAATTCACCATTAAATTATTTATAAAATATTCTGTCACTCTCTAAAAGTTGTCAGCCAAGATCATTTTATGGATAAGGTATATCAATTTTTTTTCAAATAAAAGATAAGAAATATTTTATACACACTGTTGAAGATCCATTTCACCTTATTAAATAATCTTAATACAAAAACTGGGAAAATGTATACAAATAAAAGGACATAATAGACCAAAGTTTCTTAAGATAATGCTGGTAACTAACATTTATTTAGAGTTTATTGAGATGTAATTCACCCATTTAAAGTATACAATTCAACTTTTTTTTTAGTTTATTCACAGGGTTGTGCTAACATTACCACAAACTAATTTTACAATATTTCCATCACCCCAGTAAGATCCCCACACTAATTAGCAATCTTATCGATCCATATCCCCCACCCCATCCCTAGGCAACCACTAATTTACATCCTGTCTCTAGAGATTTATTGAATCTGGCCAATTCATACGGAAGGAATCATACAACATCTTACCTGTTGGGACTAGCCTCTTTGACTTAGTGTAATATTATCATAGCTCATCCATGTTGTAGCATGTATTAGAAATTCATTTAACTGCTGAAAATTATTCCATTGTATTAATACAACATATTATATTTATCTATTGAATAAATTGATAGACATTTAAATTTTTCCAAATTTTGGAAATTCTGTAAATTTCTGCTATGAACATGCATGTAGGAGTTTTTGTGTGGACATATTTTCATTTCTTTTGCATATATAGTTAGGACGGAATTGCTGGGTCATATAGAAACTATATGTTTAACTTTTTGAGGAACTGCCAAGTTGTTTGCCAAAGGGGCTGTGCCATTTTACATTCCCATGAGGAAGATATGGACTTTCCATTTCCCCACATCCCTGCCAATGCTTGTATTGTCTGTCATGATTTTGATTACCCTAGAGAGTGTGCAGCCATATCTCACTGTGGTTTTGACTTGCATTTCTCTGATGACAAATGATATTGAGCCACTTTTTATGTGACCTTTGGTCATTTGCGTATCTTCTTTGGAGAAATGTCTATTCCAATAATTGACTTCTTTTTAACTGCTTATTTATCTCTTATTGATTTATAAGGGCTGTTCAGATACTCTGAATGTAAGTCCCTTGTAAGATACATAATTTGCAAATATTTCCTCCTTTTTTATGGGTTGTCTTTTCACTTCACTGATGGTGTTATTTGCAGCACAAAAGTTTTTAATTTTGATGAGGTCCAATTTATCTATTTCTTCTTTTGTTGCTTGTACTTTTAGTGTCTAAGAAAGCACTGTCTAACTCAAGGTCACAGTCTATTCCTACGTTTTCTTCTAAGATTTTTGTATTTTTTCTCTCTTATATTTAGGTCTATGGTGCACATTGAGTTAATTTGTATGTATGGTGTGAGGAAGCGGTCCAAATACATGTTTTATTATGTGGATATCCAGTTGTTCCAGCACCTTTTGTTGAAAAGACTAATTTTTCCCTGTTGAATTGTCTTGGCACTCTTGTCAAAATCAATTGACCATAGATTTAAGGGTTTATTTCTAGTCAATCAACTGTATTCCATTGATTTCTATGTCTATTATTATGCCAGTATCACATAGTCATGGTTGCCATTGCCCTAGACTGGGAGCTGGGGGTAAAGGAGCCCTGAGTTCTTAGCCACACACTCCCAAAGTAGAGCTTCTGTTACGCTTGAGAGTAGGGGCAAGTCATGGCTCAAATGCTGTAGATTCTTGCTATTCTTATCAATATTTAGTAGATTTTCTTGAATGAATGCTTTCCCATTTTCTGTATGCCCTTTGGACAATTTCTAGAGACATTAAATAGGTGGTTTATTTTTTTAACATACTTTTCACCAGTTATGATTATTTCTTTCGAATGAAGGTCCATGGAGCTCCTCACAACACCATTTCAGAAGTTCATTCATTTTTTTTTCAGTTATTTTATGCTCTGCTTTTCAGTTTGAATAGTTGCTGTTGCTGTGTGTTAAAGTTCACCGATCTTTTAACCTGTATTGCTTAATTTTCTGTTAAATATCTAGTGAAATTTTCATTTCATATAGATTTTTCATCTCTAGAAGTTCTGTTTAGTTCCTTTTGTATCTTCCATGTCTCTCATCACTATATTTATGCTTTCCTTGAATCCTCGTTTATATTTAGTGTATTTATTCTAACTATTTGAAAATCTTTGACTGCTAATGCTATCATCTCTCTCATTTTTGGTCCAGTTTTATTGACTGATTTTTCTCCTGGTTATGATTCACATTTTTCTGTTGTTTGGTATGTCTTGTAATTTTTTATTACAAGTTGGGCATTCCAAATATTATATGTTTGAATATTTGAACTTTTTGTAAAAACAGAACATTAGACTTTTTCCCTGGATGATAATTAAGGAGATTAATAGCTTCAACATTCCTTTGTTTTGTTTTGTTTTGTTTTGTTTAAGGAAGATTCACCCTGAGCTAACATCTGTGCCAATCTTCCTCTATTTTGTATGTGGGTTGCTGCCACAGCATGGCTGCTGACAAGTGGTGTAGGTCTGTGCCCAGGAACAGACCCCAGGCCAGAGCACGTGGAACTCAACCACTAGGCCATGGGACCAGCTGTTAATAGCCTGAAAATTTTGAGGCTGATGTTTAAGCTTGACTAAGTTAGGTCTAGAATAGCTTTTATTTTAAGGATAATTTAGCCCTACTACTAAGATGTGATTTTTCTAGAGTCTCTACTGAATGCCCCAGAGATTAGCAATTTCTGTCCATTTTGGCTAGTCTGATCTGAAATATATGTCTGCCCTATGTGAAATCAGAATTGTTCAAGTTATAACATCCTGGTCCTTCTTTGCCTGGGCTCATGGAGTTTCACCTCACGCATGTGTGGTTCAGTAATCAGCCACAGACTCAAGGGGAACTCTGGACATTTCCGAGACTGTTTTTCTGTCTAGTTCCCTCTTATCCTAAACTCTGGCCCACAATTTCTAGTCACTTCAACTTCACTGAAGTATGAGCTCTACTCAACTCAGCAAGACAGATACTCTGCTTGGAGTCATTCCTGTGCACCACAGCTGTGAGAATGTGTGTATAGGCAGAAAGCCATGACTATGACAAGGCTTGCCTCATTTGTTTTCTTTCCCATGGGGCATAGTTCTATGATGCCTGTTATCCAAAATCTAGAAACAGTTATTGTATATATTTTGTCCTGCTTTCTAGTTGTTTACTGCAGAGCATAAGTCTGGTCTGTTTTACTGCATCATGGCCTGAAATTAAACCATCATGATAAGCTTTTAAGGAGAGGAGTCATATTGTGAAAGAATAGTTTAAGAAAATGAATTTGAAAATGACGGGCAAAATATAAAGAAGTAAAAAATAACCCCAGACCTCAAGGAATGTACAATTTAATATGAACGTTTCAAGAGCGTCTTATTAAAACGTATCAGGAAAATATGATCTCCCATTTTAAAGAGGTTCTTGTATATTCCTATGTCCTATCTCAGAGATCCCCATGCCTGGCTATAAAACAGAAACAGTGGAGAACATTAAAAACATTTACAGACAATAAGGCCACACTCCAGACAGCTCTGATTCAGTTAGTCTGGATGGGACCCAGAAATCTGTGTTTTCAAATGGTCTTCTCAGGTAACTTTTCCACAGCCAAACTGGCACATTCTGAATGCAGGTTTAACTGCTTTAGATTGTCTTCTGGGAACCATGAAAATCTCAAAATTGTTCCTGGTTAAGTAGATACCCATCTGGGGTCTTTTGCCTCCCCGTTCTCTCCTGTGGCTATCTTATTACTCAGCTTCTAGAGGAGCTGTAATATTTCTTGGAAAGCCTCGGTGGCCCCCAAGTTTTCCAATCTTTTTAACATAACCCACTGTCCCACATCAAGTCACATAAGGAGATTTGCAGATCTGACTCATTCCACGGCCACTGCTATTTGGAAAAGCATCTAGTGAGTTCCACTCAACACTTCTCCAAAATGTGTGTTTACCCAGATGAGAGCCCTTCGCTTTCACACCTGGCCTTTCTGCCTGAATGGCTCTGATGCTCTGGGGCCCAGACAGAATTCCAGAACACCATTCCATGACTACAAAGATCACCAGGATGCCTGCTCCCTCAGGGACCAGTCTTTTCTTCAATATGTCTTGATTTACCCCTCTTTAAGATCTAATTGTTTAGATTCCTTTTTCTACTTAGCACCGTTTTCTAAGGAAACATCAAATCTGCTTCGGGAAACTTTAATGAGGGAAAACTATTGGCCTTTTTCTAGGTCCTCTGGACGAGCCAGCTGGCCTGCATTCCCTTTTCTCCACAGCTGTGTGTAAGCTCCATCTGCATTTTCACCTTCGCACCACACAGAAAGTCAGTTCTGATCTGTGTGGTCGGCCAGCGTCCCTTGGCAGTGAGTCACGTCATCTCATCCTTCATGTCTGATCTAGGAAATTATTTACATTTAATTGGGTAACAAGAAAGGCCAAATAGTTTCTAAGGTTGTAGTTACAAACACGCCGCAATGTAGGCCTAAGTCTGGGATTTTGGAATGGGGCAATGTCAGACTAGATTTGGCTGATCCATGTCTTCAGAGCTTCCTTTTAGCTCATTCTGAAAAAAAACCCCAAAACCCCACAGATACGGGCAGTGTTGCAAGAGTAAGAGAAGGTCATGTGCTAAATTCCAGAGGGAATTTCTACTAATTGAAATATTGATGGAGTGGGATGAGAAAGATGTTCTGGAACAATGTGCCACCAAACTCTGAAGCAAAGAAGACAATTCCAAAAAAGTAGGTAAAAAGGGTTGCTTCAGTACTGCCCTCCCCATGCCTGTGCTATCTGCAACATGCCTTGACCATAAGAATGGTAGCTCTCATATAAATGTAGTTAAGTTTATTCTGAAGCCATGCACTTACCTCCATTATCTCCATTCATATCCCTATCAGTTTCTATCCCGATACACCCATTCAGAGGCCAAAGTGACTAACACTAAAATCAATAAACTAACATGCTAAACAATTATAGAAAATAGAAATAGGCATAGTGCAACCAAGGCTTGCTGGTGCAGGGGAGGAAGACATTTCCTCTACCCACTCTAGGTCCTTCTGGCAGGCTATGAATAAAATTGACATGAGACAGAATAACAGGAGAAAATCAAACACAGCTTTATAACATGTATACATGGGAGACACTCAGGAAAACTTAGTAATTTGCCAAAATGGTGGGAGCTCTTACCCTAGATACCATCTCCAGCTAAAGTTGAAGGAGGATGTTGGGGGTAGGGGAAGTCAGTTATGGGAGATTACCACAAAGCATGGTGAACAAGAGTGAGGTTATTATGCCGATTTAAATCCCTGCCTTCCACATTGATAAGATAAGGTCATCCTCCCTTCTTCCTGGTACAGAGAGGGAGATACATTTACAGATAGAGATTTCTCTTACAAATGGAAATGTCTCTTACAAAGCATTAAATTCTACTTTCCAGAGCTTCTCCCATGTCTGCAGTTTCTTGAAAGTAACCAGCCAAAATAATCTCATGCAGAAGAGACATATTTTGGGGTAGCCAATTCCAATCCCCCACGTTGGTTACACAAGGAAAAGTTTCTAGAAAAGTTAGAATGGTGGGAGAAATGGGTGCTGGGCATGCATCATTCATTCATCCATGCATTCATTTATTTATTTTGCAAGGCACTGGGTACACAAGAGTAAACAAAAGAGATCCTGCCCTCATAGTAGAGAGACAAAATTTAAAAATAAATAAAAATGATAAACAGAAGTATCTTTTAATATCAAATCTATTCTATTCATGAGTTTTTTAGTGAGGTATATTATTTTACCTGAATATAATTGGTTTCTATCAAAAGGATGGAAGGGATACATCTAAAAATTCATTCAAATCTATTTGGGTCTTGAGTTTGGATATCAAGAATTAGAATAGCAAGAGATCAGGTACTACAGGATACCTGTGCTTGCAAATTGTGATAGCTAACATAAAGGAAAAAAAAACAGGTGTTGCGGTTAATAACAAGATGGAAGGTCTAATTTAGATCGGGTGTTCAGAGGACTCCTCTCTACTAAGGTGATGTTTCAGAGGAAATCTTAAGAATGAGAAGGAATTAGCTGAGTGAGAAGTGGGAAGAATGTTTTCTCTCTGACATTCTTTGGAGTTCAAGACAATTAAAATGCCATGTGCAAAGGGTATAAGGTAGAAAAGGACTGAGAGAAAACTAGTGTGGTTACAGTCAGGTAGGGGTATGTTTTGAGATGGAGATACAGGGAGACATCTGACCTGGCAGTACCCTGTAGGGTTGGGCCAATGTCTGGATTCATTGTAAGGGAAATAGCTAGCCACCACAGGGCTCTCCATTACAATGCTCTTGAGAAAGGAACAGCATGGACTCCCTAGGTCCATCAGAGAACCCAAGGTCAGCCCAGGAGAATATCTATGAGGGTACCAGCCTTCCCTAGAGGAAATGAAGTCCTCCTTTACATTCAAATTTGAGCTAAGGGCTGTTATCAATGTGACCCTTCAGATTTAGATCCTAGTAAATGGAACTTCTAGCATGAAAGGGAACTATGGGATTGATAAGAAAACAAAGTGACAAATGCTATTTGGATGTATCTCTCCCATTCTCAGCTGAGTAAGAGGATGGAAAAAATAAACAATAACCACAACCAGAAAAGTGACTAACTCTTATGAAGAGATATTGCAGCATAAGGCAAAGAAAAGCCCAAAGGATGAGCAAAGAAGTCAGTGCAATTACCAGGGATGGAAGTCACAGAGGACTATGGAAGTAAAAGATGTCATTTCAGTTGGAGCCCTCGATGGCCAAAATTTAACAGCTTGCAGAAGCATCTGTGAGAAGGCTGAAAGCAGTTGTGCATAAACCAAACCTCATCCCTGGGCTGTGGATATTTACCTGGATTCAACTTCTCACTAATTTAGAGGCTTTATATCCATTACGACACATTCATTTCTTAGACTTAATGGGGCTTCCCTATTGGGTCAAGACACTCTCACAATGTTGCTGGTAGCAACATCAGAAGGGAGACCAGATACAGCCAAACTAATATTTGG
Source organism: Equus quagga (assembly GCF_021613505.1). Lineage (NCBI taxonomy): Eukaryota > Metazoa > Chordata > Mammalia > Perissodactyla > Equidae > Equus > Equus quagga. The sequence continues at coordinate 42,664,304 of NC_060283.1, read as the reverse complement.
AGAAGATTTTGGGCCTGAATAAAAGTCCAGATCTGCGAAAACTAGCCTCTTACACAGGTATTTCTGCATGGAAGTGAATTTCCTCCTTTCAATACTTCTTAGAAGGCATAAGCAATGGATTAGTAATATCAATCTGCATCATCTGGTTCTTTAATTTATGTTGTAAGAAGATGAGTCAACAGAGTTGTCAATTTAAAAAGCAAATTTGCCTGTTATTTTATCTCAAAATGAGTTTATTTGGGAATAACCAAAAGAATTGCAATCTGGGATGTGCCTGCTATGGCAAACCTTACACAATTCTAACAAACAAAGAAGGGGAACTGCCTTTATAGAGAAAAAAGGGGAGTAGGAAGGGGCTGTTCTAAAGGAAAGTCCATTGAGGGACAGTATCAGTTCAGGGTGGCAATGGCTTCTCACTGGCTGAGCCGTGGTGTTTCTCATTGGCTGGGCTATTGCCAGGTATGGAGAGAAATCTCCCTTCAGTAGTAAAGTAGTTTTACTTCCTGTGGAAGATGCAGGCCTCCATCACTTCCTGGTTGGTGTAATTGATGATGTGTGACAGGCATGAGAGCTCCCCGTACAGGCCTTCTTGACTCTAATTTAGTTGAGGGCTTTTATTAATTTCCACAACATCTACAAAGCAATGGCAGGATCATACTATCTTCTGGCCAAATAGCAGGCAAAGATAGAGCTGACTTTATTTGGGGATAAACACCAACAACAATAAAAGAGAACTTGAAAATATTCTGCAACATAAAAGGAGAGGAACTTAGCATGAGAAAAAACAGAGGAAAACATATGAATTACTACTACGTGAAAGCAAAAGCACTTTTAGTTAGCATTTCTTGGCATCTCAAGGAAGTGAAATCAGAGTGGTTTCTATCAATCAAGACATAAAAATGAAATAAGACAGCAAACAGAAGAAAGAGGAATTGAAAAAAGAAAGAAAACAACTTGAGGATACAAATAGTAGCATAGCATCTTTGTAAACAGTATTCGATGCTTGAAAGACAGGGAACAACTGCAGAAAGTCTAAACAAACAGGTGAAGGCAAGGTCAAAAGGCGTTTGATAAAATGGAGGAAAAAAGAAAAAAAAATGAAAACCAAAAAATGAAAAAAAATAGACTATGGTCAGGCAACAGAGATCCAACATACATGAGGCCGGCCTGGTGGCGCAGCAGTTAAGTTTGCACGTTCTGCTTCTCGGCGGTCCGGTGTTCGCCGGTTCAGATCCCGGGTGTGGACATGGCACCGCTTGGCACGCCATGCTGTGGTAGGCATCCCACATATAAAGTAGAGGAAGATGGGAACAGATGTTAGCTCAGGGCCAGGCTTCCTCAGCAAAAAGAGGAGGACTGGCAGTAGTTAGCTCAGGGCTAATCTTCTTCAAAAAAAATAAAGAAATAAAAAGAGAGCCAACATACAGATAACTAATATTTCCAAAGAAGGAACAAGAAAAAAAAAAGGACCTCATTAGGCATATCAATCAAATCCACTATCTCCCCTCATTTCTGGCTACATGATAACTAAAGACTGAGTGGGGCTCATTTAACACTCACACTGTGGTTGAGGTTTTGGTCCTTTTTTGTTTGCATTTCTGGCTGCTTTGGCTTTATAGATTTTACTGTCATTATTTTGTGTACTATATTTTATATATAAAGAGCACCTACGAGGCAATAAGAAAGAAGAATATACTCATAGAAAAATGGACAAGGAAAGTCAATGAAAACACACAGTGAATAGATAAAAACAATAAACGTTGCCGGTGATCAAATGTAGGGCTGTGAAAATGGTAATGAGAACAATTTTCATCAATTAAGTTGGTAAGGTTTTAAAAATTATAATAACCTGTTGAATCTAACGTGGGGAGAAATGGACACTTATAACCAATGTAACCTTGCCAGAAGGAAATTTGGCAACATATTTATAAGAACCCCAAAATATTCATATTATTTGATGCTCCAATTAAAGGATATTGAAAAACTTGAGGAAAAAATTCACAGAGCACTGTAAAGGATAAATATAGGTTATAAAATGTCATTATGTCTGCCATATATTAACACATGTATATGTATATACGCATGGATATTAGAGGATGAAAGGAGACACACAAACTTCTAAGAGGCTGACTTCTTTTTGTATTACAGGTAATTTATTTATTCTTTTGTTTCTCTGTGTTTTCCAGGTTCCAAAATGAGTATTGATTGCTTTTGTAATATATGAACGTAAATGAGTAAAAATGGAATAGTGAAGAGAAAATAATTCCCAAGTAACAGTCCTTATAAACTCGAAGATAAACAAGGGCCTAGAATATATTGTTGATCAAAGATAAACAAGGGCTTGGAACATACGTACAATATAGACTATAAAGTTGATTCAACAGGAACCAACTTTTGAATTCTGTGGATCGAATAAAAACCTCCCATCAGGCACTATTTTTTTAAAATTTTCAAGGGGTTCATAGATGACATTAGGCAATAAATAAGTCCTCACAAGTTCTAAATTGTAAAATTTTTATACCACATACTTTGACTACAGTGTGATTGAAGTGGAAATTTTTATCATAGTGAATACATACAAAGAAAGAAAACTCTATGAATCATAGATTTTTTAAAAAACTCCAAATATCGACTTGGCTGATTCTCACGTGTATTGCTCACCTAAAAATTCCAAATCTATGGCCAAAGCTGAACTCACAGGTACATCATTGCAATTATGCTGTCTTCTTTTGAAAAAAGCAAAGTATTCATCCTTCAAAACATGAAAATAATCTAAAACACTAATAAAATTAAGATACAAGTTTAAATTGATGAATTAGTAAATACGAAAGAAGTAGTGTTGACAAGTAACATTAAGAGCTGGTTTGGGAGGAAAAACAACAAACCTCTGTTAAATCTAAAGGAAATAAAAGAGAAAATGTTAACAAAATTGGACACAAGATACAGAATGAAACAAGATGTGGACAGTTTTTTAGAAGGCACTAATTCTCTGATCTATCCTAATTCGCCTGCCTTCCAGACAAGCTCTTGACGTTTTTGACATCTTAAAACAAGGGAGGTAACCAAATTACACCAAGGTCACATGTAGCTTGTTTCGTTTTGTGATTCCCAGTTTCTTTATTGCTGGGATGGACTGAGTGCGTAATACCTGATTTAAAACACTAGAGGGAAGAAAAACAAAGAAAATGGGAAGGCGTGCAGCGTCCACTAGCAAGCGCTACCGATTCAAGAAACATGGAAGCCAGTTTAGCATTGTGTAGACACGCCTCACGGTTCAGCCCCAAGCACAGCACTAGACGTTTCCAGATAACAGCAAAAATAGTAGTTCTGCCTTATTGGGCAGTCTATTACCAGGAGCCTCCCTTCTCCCCACGTGTCAATTTTGGGTAAAGGCAGGTGTTAGGAATTCACTATAGACATTAACCTGTGACCTGCTGGTTTTGTATGATTTTTGTGGAGTTGACTATTCTGTCACTCCTCCCTTCAGACAGGGCCAAAGCCAGCATTATCTCATGTTCTGTTCTCCTTCTAGCCTCTCTTGCAGGAGTCACTTACCAAAAACAATGCTTTTTCTTCTTTAGAAACCTGCTCAGGGCTTTGTTGGGACAGTTGGGGCCATACAATGGGGTGAATGTGATCAATAGAGAAGATGGGTGGTGTGGGATTTGTGTGTCTTTAGGGGTTGAAAGGGTAGCGGCTCCATTGAAATAGCCCAACTGTGTGGATTGGGAGTTTCCGCAGAAACAGAGACTCCAGTCTTGGACCAACTCTGCCCGCTGAAGTGAAAGGACCAGGGAGGGGAAAGTCAGTGTGGCCCAGGCCTGGCAACCAGGTCCAGTGACCTTGGGAGCCAGTGTGAAGGACCTGCCAGGTCCTCTTAGTGCAGGGGCTCCTGGGAAGGTATCCTGACTCCATGGCAGAGCAGTGGTGTCTGGCAGCGGCCTGGTGTGACAGACAGAGCACTCCATCCATTTTCCAAACCTAGTCAGCCCACAGCTTCTTGTCTAGAGAAAATAGGAAAAACTCTGACCTTGTGCTTTGGCTAAACTTGGTGCCTGGATTTCAAAACTGGAGTCTATTTTATTTAAATCTAAGCAGAGGACCAAGAGTAAGAAAGGAAATAGTCAAGAGAAAATTTAGCTTTATCCTAACTTCATAACTTATACCATGGTTTACGAAACCAACTTAAATTTATTATTATTTATTTATTTATTTGTTTGTTTTGGGTGAGGAAGATTGTCACTGAGCTAACATCTGTGCCCAGCTTCCTCTATTTTTTCATATGTGGGACACGGCCACAGCATGGCTTGATGAGTGGTGTGTAGGTCCTCTGCTTGGGGGAGTGGAACCTGTGAACCCAGGCAGCCAAAGCAGCGTGTGTGAACTTAACCACTATGCCACCAACCAGCCCCTTAATATATTTTTTTTAAAAAATGAAAAATCACTGTGAAATGAACTGAGTGTCCCGAAATAATTCATACCTGATAAACATCTTTATCTCATATAATCCTCGGGACATGAGAGAATGATTCTGATCTTCATTTTTACACATGATAAAAGTGGGGCCTATGGGGTCACACGGTATGTAAGTGAAAAGCCTGCCCTTTTTTCTCTTCTGTCTGTCCATTTGTTAACTCTGCACAGACAAGTTTTCAGATCTTCTCAGGAAACACAAAATCACGTGCAGTTACCCACTAGAATTTCCCAGCATACAAACTGAAAGACCTATTTAACGTTTGGCGTTTAACGCCTGTCCTTCATGTAAAGAGCGGTAAGTTTTTTCCCCATCTTGTGAAATAGGAGGATAGGACTCCAAGGAGGGTAGGTCCCCAGAATTATCATTTAAGTCTCCTTTAAGATCAGAGCAAACTCCTAAATTCCTGGGCAATCTCACGTGGTCATATAATTTTTAACAAGGAGATGTATATATATGAGCAGGAAGGAAGTACTGGCAGAAACAATTCAAAACCAGTTTGAGCTTCCCGCGATACCTTTCATGGAGGTGCACACAGAGGACACGCAAATATCTACTGAAAGATGGTCGCTTCAGGACTCCAAGTCAAGTGCCTGTTTCTGCAACTGGCATGATAGAACAGCTGGAGTGCTGTTGAAGAACAGAGTCTCAGGTCCCCTCCCTGCAGATTGGGACTCGGCAGATCTGGGGCAGAGCCTGAGAATCTGTATTTTAAAAATAGGCGAATCTTGTGGTTACATCTGGGAAACACTGAGAGGATTTCCTGGTGAGCATGTTCCATATTTACCTATGAGGGGCAGAGTCAGATATCTGCTTCTCAAGAGAACCAGTCAATTTGAGCAGTGGAAGAGGATTCATTGGTCCCACGGTCCAACCTTCTCTTTTTACAGTTGGGGAAACTGATGCTCAGAAAACTGATTTTAGTAGTGTATTACTAGGAATATATATATTATTATACTATATATATTACAGTAAGAAAATGTATACATGTATATATAACGTATTTGGGGATCTTTGTTTTGTTTTCATTGGTTTATTTGTTTAATTAAGCATCTGAGTTCTAAGTAATGATGAAATATGACCAAAGGTCAAAAATAAAGAAAGATTTAAAAGAAACAGGCAGCAAAGCCAGAGAAATGCTTGACAATTATATACCATCTCAGAAATTTTAAAACTTTTATTTAAAAAAATTTTCCTATGTCCATATAGGTCCTCACTACCACCTTGGGAGGATGGCTCATTCCGGCCATTTTCCAGACAAGGAAAGTGAGGATCCAGAGGTTCGATGAGCTGCTGGAGGTCATCGAGCGGTGAAGGACAGAAGCAGAACACGACCGGCCTGGCAGAGCACCCCATCTTTTCATTACTCTGAGGTGTGGCGGAAGCACCAGTCCAACATCAATATCCAGGATGAACAACGTGGTGGGAAAAAATGATATGAAACATAATGACTGTAATGAAAAAACCTCAAGCCTTCTTGTGGTGACATTTATCAGTCTGTCCAGAAGTGAATGCATGAGCTGGATCTGGAATCTATAACAACCACACTTGCAAAGAGCCCCATTTTCTGTGTGTCTGCAACTCGTTTGGTTGCGGTAAGTTTTTCTGCGGTAGCTCAGACCAGAACCCCTAGATCCACGAGCAGTTTGCAGGTCTTGGATGATCAGGTTTCCAAGGGAGGGAGAAAAAGAAAGCTCAGAAACCAATCCAAACCAATGCGCTCCTCTTGAGGCATCTGCTGGTGGTTACTGGTGGGGATTGGAACAATTTGGGAGTTGAATCAATTGGACTTGTGAGGCTGTGGGTGAGGTGTGGGTAGGGCAAGAATTCCAGGTCCCCAGAGCCAGCTGCACTACTTGAAAATGGCCAGGCATGCAGCCATATTTGAAAGCTTCTGTAAAGACAGAGGAAGGGCCAGCACAGAGGGCTCCTTTAACGCTGCTGCCTAGAAATGCTAACTGGGAACCTTGGGCTGGATTATCTGCCTCATCTTGCGTTAACAAAATGCTCCTTTTAGCTTCAACCAAGTCCGCTTCCAATTTACAGAGCCTCCCCTTGTGCCAGACATGATGCTGGGCACTCAACATTCAGGGGTGAAGACAGCAGAGTCTCTGCCCTTGAGAACCTGAGGTCTAAACATGTTTCTATGAGGTTAGCTGTTTTCCTGGTCCAGTGTGCTACGGAGTGATGGGGGTTCCTTGCTTCCCGCTTGTGAAGCCACCCACACTCTGAGTCCCCACAGGCAATGCATTCATTGATCCAGAAGGTACTTCCACAAGGATTCAGTGCCCAGAGTCACAGAAATCCAGAGAAATAAATGACCTTATTAGAAACAAGCAAACAAACAAATATCCTCCCCTCGCAAATGCTCTCATGCTCTTGTTATGACCTAACAGTAACCACAAGAATCCTTCTTTGCTGTCAGCTTGGCCTGCCAAGGGATCTGCTGGCATCCTCCCCCTGATTTCATGGGCATCATGGAAATAGCAATGGTGTGGGTGTTAGGAGACCCAAATAAGCTTTTCTGTATCTGAGCGAGCCCTGTACCAGCCACACTGGCCTCTGTGCTGCTCCCTGAACAAGCCAAGTACACTCCCAACTTTGGGCATTTGTCCCTGTCTTTCCTTCCCTCTGGATTGTTCTTCCTCTAAGTATTCTCATGGGAAGCTCTCGAAGAAAAGAAAGAAGAAAGGAAGGAAGGAAGGAGTTTCCCCAAAGACGGGCAATCACAGTTCACTTTCTGTAAAAGCTGTTTTGGTAGAAAGAGCATGGGCTGAGATTCAGACACTCCAGTCATCATCTTGGGCTCTGGGCATTTGTTAAACAAACTGACTTCATCAGTGTCATCTCAAATGCCTCACCATCTCTAGCAAATCTATCCATTTCGTCTGGGGTCTCTCGGATGAAGCTTTTATCTCTGTATCCACTTATACTGCGAACTTCTTCACTGAGCAGCTCCTCCTCATCTTACAGATCTCCCCTCAAATCCTCCTGTCTCCTCCCAGAAGACCTTACTGACCGCCTGCCCCTGATGGGTTCCCTGGGCTCCCCCAGCCTCCTGGGTCTACCTGTCGCAGTTTGAGCACTCCCAGCTGTTGGCATCTGGTATGTGCCTGGTTCCCTTTTTGATTGACTTTAAGAGGAACGTGCTTTGTCCCCAGGACCTTGGGCAAAATCTTGCAAGATGGGCGAGTTATTTAAATGTGCATGAGCTTCAATAACTGCATCCCAGTGTCTTTGGGAACACAGAGGAGGTTTACCTAATTCAACTGGGAGAGGCAAGGTCAGAGATGAGGAGACTCAAACTCAGTCTTAAACCAATGAGTAGATATTGGTCAGAAACCAGGGAGTTGGGAAAGAGAAGGTTGGAGCCTTACCTAGCACTGTGAGTATTCTATGACCATATTCTGATACTATTTTCATGTATTCTAGGGCCTCTCCAGAGACTCTGGCCTGGGGTGGGGCGGGAGAGTGTCTTGGTAGGTGAGCAAGAACAATGGTTCCCTCCCCCGGCACTTCCCCCTTGCTGCCACTAGAGGGAGGCCTGAGCCCATTTATCATGCCCGTCCCTGCCTCCTCCCCACGTCTGCTACTAACAGAGCACCATCATCCATGGGGGAAGCTTCTGCTTTATGGCCACATTGTTGTCAAATCACAGAACTGTCCAACAGCCCAGCTTCTCTGAATGAGTGGTTTGCATATATTCATAGCATTAGAATAATATTAACCATATTTTAAATAATTAATTGCCACTTTGCCTAGATCTTAGAATATACTATGGTGGGTATTCTCTTTGCATGATCTCTCAGAAGCTTCACAAAAGCCCCATGACATGGACAGTCTCATTTCCCCTTTTGTCAGATGGAGTGGCTGGCCCGGTAGGGCAGCAGTTAAGTTCACACATTCTGCTTTGGCGGCCTGGGGTTCACCGGTTCCGATCCCAGGTGTGGACATGGCGCTGCTGGTCAAGCCATGCTGTGGCAGGCGTCCCACATATAAAGTAGAGGAAGATGGGCACAGATGTTAGCTCAGGGCCAGCCTTCCTCAGCAAAAAGAAGAGGATTGGGGGCAGATGTTAGCTCAGGGCTAATCTTCTGCTTCAAAAAACAAATTAAGTGTTTCACCCAAGTTCACCCACACTCTTAGCCATGGAACTGACTGGAGATATGAAGTCTGCATCTCTGCCCTCCACTCCCTGCAGTGGGGGACAAGCGGGAGCTGTTGTCTGGGGGGAGTGGGAGAGCAGGACTCCCTTAGAAATGAAAGGAAGGAGGGATGGAGAGTAGAGACCCTGAGATCAAAGAATGAGAGGAGGGAAGAGGCACGGGTGCTCGCTCAAGTATCATACACTTGATTTCACTGAAGCAGAAAATCGAAAAGGCAGTGTTGAGATCTGAGGCCAGACATATAGCAGAGACCTGATAATGCGGAGCCCACAGGCGAGAATGAAGAGTGCCGTTTTATTTCAAGGGAAAGGGGAGCTCTGGAAGTGTTCAGCCGAGTCATTTGTTTGTCAGCTGTATCCACCTAAGACATTTTGTGTTCTCGATCTTGAATACTTTGTATACCTGTTGGTTCTACTGCATTCTCTTTAATGAATTTGCATTGTTGCTTCCTATTGTTAATTTCCATCCTTCTCTATTCAAGTACATTTCCAATGCCTACTTTATTTTATCCCCCCCCCACAAAGCCCCAGTACATAGTTGTATATCCTAGTTGTCAGTCCTTCTAGTTCCTCTATGTGGGATGACACCACAGCATGGCTTGATGGGTGGTGTGTACGTCCACACCCAGGATCTGAGCCTGCAAACCCTGGGCCACTGGAGCGGAGCATGTGAACTTAACCACTACACCACAGGGCCAGCCCAGCCAATGCCTATTTTAAAATCCTGGAATGCGTGTTCTATAATCCCTTGGCAGTGGTACCAGAGTGTCCTGCAGGTGTTGGCATTCCTGCCGTGGTGACTGTACTACTTGGCTCGGGAATTATTTTGCCCTGTGAGCTCAGGTTTCTAGAAGAGGACCAGCTACTCTGGCTGATACAGTGTGGTGGGGACAGAAAGAAGCCCAAGCCGTAGTGAGGGGAACTCAGAGCAGGAGTCCACAGCAGGACGGAGTTGCTGTGCCTCGCTCCTGGTTATGGAAGACTGTTTAGGCCCATCCCACTGTGAGGCTTTCCCTCTCAACAGTTAGAAATAGGCAGCACTTGGAGGCAAACAGTCCCCTGGTTGTAATCCATCATTCCAGAGGGTTTGAGGGAAGATGGAGAGGAGTAACTGAGGGAGATGGAACAGACTGCACGAGTGCTCAGTAACTTCTCATCTCATCTCTGCCCTGCCACAGTTTTCTGAGAATGGACTTTGGTTAGGGAGCAAATTCACCATTTTGGCAGGAAACCGAAGTATCTCTGTTCCAAATATTGGCTAAGTTTCTACTAAGCGCCACACATTTTTCTAGGATATAGGGAAAAAAGAAGAAACGCAAAGCAACAATAACAAAATGAAGATCCTACCCCTCCTGAAACTTCCATCACAGCCACTGGGGGAGTGGAGGATGGGGGGTCGAGGGAGGGCAACGCAAATGCCCAATTAAATCTGAATTTCAGATAATCAAGAAATAATGGTTTTAGTATAATTGTCTCATACGGGTCATTCAAAAAATAGTTGTTGCTCAGTATATGTCAAATATTGAATGGAACATACTTATGCTAAACAATTTTCTTAGTATATCTCAAATATTGCATGGAACATACTTGCACTAAAAAGTTATTTATTGGGGCAGCCTGGTGGCACAGCAGTTCGGCAGCCTGAGGTTCGCCAGTTCGGATCCCGGGTGGGGAAAATCCCAAGCTTGGGAAGCCATGCTGTGGTAGGCATCCCACATATAAAGTAGGGGAAGATGGATGTTAGCTCAGGGCCAGTCTTCCTCAGGAAAAAGAGGAGGATTGGTGGTGATGTTAGCTCAGGGCTAATCTTCCTCAAAAAAAAGTTATTTATTAATTATCTTGAATTCAAAGTTAATTGGGGATATGTATTTTATCTGGCAACTTAGCAGGTGAGTGAAGAGAAAGATAATAAAAAAAATTAACTTATAAGACATATAGTAGGTCACATGGTAATACATGCTGTTGAGAAAAATACAGCCCTTCCATTTAGAGAAAGGAAAGGAAGAGACATCCTCACATTGAGGATCTAAATACTAGCCACATGTAGGTCTCTCTTGATCCCCAACCTTATGTCCTCTCTCCTGATTCCAAGGGCAGATGATTATGTCATGGGAAAGAGGAGGATGTTCTGAAATTCGCAGAAGCTGGGGAAAGATGCCAAGGGGAAAGTGATTTCTCTTCAGCTGGAAAAAATATCAAAAATTATAGTTTTGATCTAGTTGAGAGAGTTTGAAATCCTGACATCCCACGGATGTGAAGTAAACATAAAGAGGTAAATTAGATCTCCAAGGCGTTCTCCCAGCTTGGATAGTCACGTCTTGTATAGTTTCATTTGAGATTAACATCCATAAAGGTCAAGGATTCTGTCAACAGGGCCTGGGTACCACTAAAGTAACCTTCTCTGCTCTCTCCTAAAGATGCATCATAAAATTAGAACTGTTCATTAAGGGCTCAGGGTCACTGAGTATTGAGAATAAAGTCTTCTCTGTCGCATCAGAAACTTAGAAGAAGCTTTGACAAAGTAGACTTCCCACGAATTTTCCACTGAATTGAATGTTCACTCAACTGACCATTCATTGTTCCCATCATGTGGGTGTGGTCTGACCACGTGAGACTCCCCACAACATTATTACAACTATTGCAGGGACTGCTTCAAGTTTATTTCTACCAAAAGAACTATCTTCAAACTCGTGTAATAATCAGAAAAGTGTTTCGAAAACTATAAGCACTAAATAGCTATAAGCCATTATTATTACTACTAGATACAGATAGAGATTCAGCATGGATCAATCTGAATGATGTTAAGAGCTGCTCAATATTCATAGGCTTAGGAGAGTTTTTGCTTAAGGAAACTAAACTATCTCTCTAAATAATGATGTGATTTAGATGTTTAGGGTCACCATCAATGGCAACTTGATACAACCCATGACTGGATCCTATATTCTAAAAGGATCTGGTAGAGAAGCTAAATGTATCATTCGGGGTCCAGTCAGAGGGACTTCAGAAACCACACAGGAATTTGAACAAGAAAATGTTACTGTGAAGCATTAGTAAGTATAACAGGGGAGTGGAGTAATGAAGGATTGGCTTACTGGAAGAAGTCAAGAGAACTCTGAAGAATGCAGAAGCAGCAGGTGGTAGGAGCCGCTACTGCCCCCTAGGTCTGAGACAGAGCACCCAGCAGAGAGCTACCCACCCCTTCCCCTGACCCCACACTCCTCTGGGCTGAATTCTGGTCCTTACTGAAGAGGATGTGTCATGGCTCCCTGGATGGCAGAGAAGTTCCGAGTTTCTGTGCAGGTGCCACTGGCTGGAAGTCTGCCCTCAGGGTTGCTGGGAGTAATCTGTCCACAGGAAGGTGCTGCACCTGGACACTTAGTGCAAAACTGCCTGAGGAAGTGCTAGAGGGATGGTGGTTCCTGGGGAGGTAGTGTACCCATGCAGTCTGCTGCCACGGTGCCCAGGGGGGTGTCGGGGAAGCTGCTGGCTGTGGACACCGCTGGCCAATCTGCACTGCAGTAGCACTGACGAAGCTGCATATTGGAGCAGCCTAGGGAGAGGAGCCCCCCAGATCCAGGAAGAGAAACCCCTTCCTCCTATGACGTGGTGCCAGCTGACAAAGGAGAGCTATTTACAGGGCCTGTCTCTGTTATTGCAGAAGAGGACAATGAAGGGGATTTGGGAGCTGCGAGGCGATACACTGATAATGCCCACAGCAGGTGTTAACCACGAGGTTTTGCTCCTTAGGAATAAAGTATCTGAAGACACAAAGGAACAAGGTGTATTGTGAGACTGGATCATTGCTTCTAAAACTTTGGCACGCAATGAATTACCGAAGGGCATGTTTGAACGTGGATTTCTGGGTCCCAACCTGGGAGTTTCTGATTCAGGAGGTTTACAATGGGGGCTGGTCATTTCCCTTTCTTACCAGTTCCCAGAGAATGCTGATAATGTCCATCCCAAGAGAAGCTTTCTTCTCCCTTGACGTGATTTATTTCTACTGAAGAGCGTCTTATTTTTCATTTTATGATCAGGACCACACTTTGAATAGCTTTGTTTTGGTCCATTTATTCTCTTCTAATTTGGTTATCAAATACAAGAAGCAAGGAAGCTTTATCTTTCTAAAAGCACATATTTGGAATTTTACTTTATTTGGAATTTTTGGAATAAGATCTTCCCCATCCAATTGTACATTTGATTATTTTAAAAAATGTATCTTTTTAAATTGAGATTTCTGAACAGCTAAGCAAAGAAAACTAACTTCAGCAATATTTTCTCAATTATTTGAGTAAAATGGCTACCCAGATCATTCTTTGAATATGACTTGAAATTGCCAGTTTCACACACGACTTAGCATTAGAAAATAATTCTTAAAAACCTGAAGAAACTGTAACAGACAGGATTTTATATTGAGAAATTGTGATGAAATGGATACAAAGATTTAGAGAAGAAAAGTCAAAACCATTCTCGGCAGTCTCTTTGCTTTTCTTTCAATTTAAGATCAGGTGTTAAGATGAAAGGTAATCCAGCCCAGCTCTGTTTTTCCTATATAATTCCTAGGTTTATAGAGTATTTTTCTTTCACATAACTAAAAATTATAGCAACTATGATGTCTATCTTTTATCTTAATCCTAATATTTTTTTATATGACAGTAATGAGCTTCCCTTTGAAATGAGGCATGCTCCTGAGTTTATGTCCCCCAAGAACTTATTTTGCTTTCCAGGCAGCAAGCCTCACTTTGTACACATTGCGTTGTATCACAGGGTCTTTAATTTTAGTCCATAAAATGATGATTGCGCTTCTCTCTTCCTAATTATTTCCATGACTTCCTGACGTGCTCTCCAATAAATTAGTGAGATCATCTTGTTAATGAATAAAGCCAAATTACAGGAAAATACCTAGCTGTGAGTCACAATACCTGGGGTTTTAATCTGGATTTACCAAATAGCTCTGAGGCCTTCCACAAACGCTTATAATATGTTTTCCTCTCTGGCCCTAAGTTTTCTCATACGGAGAATGACAAATTTAAAGAAATTATTTCTAGCGAATTTTCTACTTCTATGATTCTATAAATTTTTAATCAAAGTATCTTAAAAATTTAATAGTGTTTGGTTTAGTAAACAGATAATGCAACAAGGTCAATAAAATTATTGGGATTTTCTCTTTTATTGTGATTTTTAAAAATAACTTTATGAGTCTTTTGTCAAGATAGACGAACAGTGCTGGATAATGGTGGGCATGTGCTAGTGTCTGGATTGTCCTTGCTCTGATTTTTTTTTTTTAAATAATAATACCTACAATGGCAAATAGATTGTTCTAGCTGCACTACCAGAATAAGATAAGCCACTAGGTGGCAGTACAATGCAGAAAATGGTAGGAATCACGTCTCCCTAATGAGATGTGCATTGTCGCGTCGTCTTTAACGTGAATTACTTACTCAACATAAACTACAGCAAGCTGGTGAAATACAAGATATTAATATCACTCTCTGACTGTTTTTAAATATGGTCAACATTTTACATTTTATGGTGAAGTTCATTCCAAGAAATAATTCTGTAAGGTTGGGATTTCTCAATATTTCAAGAATTTTACAAGATTATTGAAAAAGTATAAGGATCAAATAAAGTGATTATTTAAAAACATAGGTGCTATAAATTATTAATTGTGAGAAAAGGATATGGCAAGAGAAAAAGGCTTATTAAATTGCTCATTTTTTTATGTATGTCTAAGGTTGAGCTGCTGAAGGGTTTTTGGTGTCATTGCCATGCATGGTGTGAAGCAAGATGTTTGTAGTGCTCCAGACTGAGGCGATGCCCTAAAGGAGAGGACACCACATTCTTGAATCGCGGAATCATCATCACTGGGGTTCATCCACTTTCCCACAGAACTCTTGAAAGAAGATTCCAGTTCAGACTCTAACACCAACCGCCACCGGCCCTTTTCTCCTCCATCACCATACACATTAGGAGGGGACTGGGACAAAGTGGTGAGTTCAGTGATCATGGGGAGATTGTTCCTTCCTCTCCCAATGGGAACACGGCATGGGCTTCCCACCAGAACGGGGAGACCCAAAAAGACTCACTTGTGAAGACTTGGGAGAGCCGAACACAGTCAAGGTGGGAACTCAATTGCTGCTCGGACCTCCGCAGCAGAGGGAGCAAAGACTGTGGAGGATTGCAGCCTGATGAGTTTGAGTACAGCACAGTTGGGGGAAGTTATCGGGGAAATACACAACAGTGTCACGTGCATACCCCAACCAGACGAGTTGAGATTTCTGACATACCTTTATCACAAAGCTACTTCCTCTGCATTACAGCTAAATTTCAGCCGCCAGTCTAATTTTCTACTAAAACAGCACATTAGTATGTTTGGATTTGGCACTAACTATTTAAAGATGCATCTTGAAATTCTTAGTTTTTGTGTCTCAGTTCTGGCACAGAAAAGTCACTCAAAAAATATAGAACTAAAACAGACCTAGCTCATGTGTGTGGGGTTTTTTCCTCCAGATCATCCTGCTTCCAATACTCAATGTTCTACATGCTATTTCTGAGGCAGCTTTTGCTACAATAAACTCACATTAGAATCATTCACAGAACTTTCAGAAATTACTGATGCCCAGATCCTTTCTTCAGAGATTTTAATCTAATTCATGTGTTTCTAGCCTGGATGCTGGGATTTTAAAAATTTCCGGGAGATTGTAACGTGCAGCCAAGATTGAGAACTATTGGGTGGGTGAATATTACTTCTTAACAATTCTTTCTCGAGCTGTATCTAATTTGTAGTTTTACGTATTCATTAATTTTAATGACTATGCTTTTAATTTCTAAGACATCTATTATTATAATTGACCTGCTCTTTGCTATAGTGCTATTTTCTTAGGTTCTAAACACCTTTAATCATTCTAAATCTATTTGTTTATCACTTCTATTTGATGATTATTTTACTGGGAATTCTCAGGATTCTACCCCTTCCTTTTTGCATGTGCCATCTCTTGCTTACAGAGGCTTGTTTACTTGCACTATTTATAATTTTGGATTGGGAACCTAAATTAAGAAGAATTCTATCTGGGAATCCTGATGGCATGGATCTAAGGCAGTTTTGTCTTTTCTTTTGCCAAGTGCCCAGTAGTATCTCGACAGGCCTAGGAAACCTGTTTGTTTTTAATGTGAAATTCTGGTATTCTGTGTTCCTGGATCACAAATATTTGTACTTTCCTCTTCCAAACCACCTTAGTGGACAGGGATGGAGTTTAGAAGCATTTTTTCCTCTAGAGCCAACAAAGGGTAGACAAGGTTGCTTCTTGTCTTCTCATGTGGGTGAATGAATTTCTTAGGTGCGTTATTTTCCTCAAGGGTGCAGATGCCTTCCTAATCATCACTTGCTTCATGCAGGCTAAAGGCCTTTATTCTTGGTTCTACTAAGAAATGACAGCCCAGTCCCCTACTCTGGTCACTGTCCCTCTGTTACACCTCCTAGGAAAGCTGTACATCTACTCACATTGTTTCCCCTGTGGTTTATTTCTGCCACATGTGGTGATTTTCCTTCTTTCTTGGCACCTGAGCTATGCATTCAAAATAATGCTTCGATCCTGTTACCAGGAATTTCTGTGAGTTTTTCTCAAGAGACTTTCCTGATTAGTCGGTCTTCTTGTGTTAAGTAACCCCCATCCTACCCCCACCCCACCTCAACACATTGTGTTTAACAGATGCTCAACAATATTTTCTGATTTCAATGTCCACCCAGGCTCACTTATTCTATCAACCCCTTCTGTCCTGCTGGGGCTCTCATTTACCCTGAGAAACATTCAAGATCCCTCTACCTCCCCTGTGGTTTATTAACTCAATTTCTTTCACATAGATTCGCAGCACTCAGAGCGTTAGCATTTTTGGGCTACTAAGCTTGTTCCTTTTTCTGGGTGAAAGAGTTTCTTGAAATCCTACGTGTCTCAGGATGTTCACAGGCCACAGAGTGATCATTTAAAAATAGACATGGATTTTTAAAGTTGTTAATAATTTTGAAAAAAAAAATAAACATTTCACTACTTCTACTCCCCAAACAGTCTTGCATGGATGCATATTCTTAGTTAAATAAGTTCCACAAAATATATGAGTTTGCTAGCTTTTCCAATGCATTTTTAAGTAAGTGTGGTCCAGACCATGTACTTTACCTTGTAAACTGAAATAGAAGCCTGTGTAATTTGCTATATATTGAAATTTGGTGAGTTTGTTGATGATGAAACTGGTGTATTACGCTGAGACTCTTTTCTTGATTGATTGTGCTTATCTTTATGGGTAGGAAGTGGCTTACAAAAGACATTTTAAAAGACTTCCAGCAAGGTAATAATAAAAATAAGCAAGAAAAAGAGATGGTCTCTCCTATTTAATATTGAGGGAAAACACAATAATAAAAATAACAGTTATGTAATTGGAAATTAGTTTTTAAATTGCTTTGGTTCACTTAGATTTTCAAGGGACAAAGGAAATAAAAGATAATGAAAGTAACGTTCATCATCAGATTTCTCAGATTGCATGAAAATGTCCCCGCCCTGAATTACAAAAAAAAAAAAAAATCAGTGCCTCTTGCATATAATTAGCCAGACTTGGTTTTGATTGTCTCTATTATCATCTTCTTGTTAGAGTGTAATGAGATTCAGTCCTGCACATATGAATACCCACCGCCTGTCACTGAGCCATCTGTCCACGACTTAGAGGCATGAGCATGCTGTCTGCAGTGAATAGAGAAAAATGGAAATTTATATTAGAATTGTTTCTCTTTGTTCTTTGTTCATGACTTAAAGCCACTCGGCATTATTCTCCGGGACTTAGATATTTAGCAGGCAGCCTATCTAACAACTTTAAAGTATGTCCTAAAACAGGCGTATATTTTGACATCTGGACATTGACCAATCTTCCTCTTGTATCATCTATTTTTTTAAAGTTCTCTTTTTTAAAAAAAATAATAGATTTTATTTTCTAGAGCAATTTTAGTTTTACAGAAAAGTGGAGCAGAAAGTATAGCGCTCGTATATCCTCCCTCCATCTCCCCTGTTATTAACATTTTGTATTGGTATGGTACATTTGTTACAACTGATGAACCAATATTGGTGCATCATTGTTAACTGAAGCCTGTACTTGCATTAGGGTTCACTCTTTGTGTTCTGCAGCTCTATGCGTCTTGCCAAATGCATAATGTCCTGTATTCCCCATTACAGTATCATACAGAATATTCACTGCCCTAAAAGCCCTGTATTCTACCTATCATCCTCCTGCCCCAATCCCTGGCAACCACTGGTTATTTTTACTGTCTAGACACTTTTCATTTTTCCAGAATGTCATAGAGTTGGAACCATGCACCATGCAGCGTTTTCAGACTGATTTCTTTCATTTAGCAATATGCATGGACCAGCTTTTAATTACTTTGAGTACATCCTTCATTTCACACCAATTCATTCCTCTTTTCTTCTATTTTTTCCTCCTTTAATTTTGATTTTTTTGCTACTCACCAGTCATATCGCTAATGGCCATGGTCAGTTAAAACAAAAAGAACTATGTTAGGATAATATTTAAATAAATTGTCCGAGGGAGACTTTAAAATTTACTTAGTAGTTCTATTTTTATAACTGGAGAGAAATAGAAAAGGCACATAAAACAGAGGATGATGTAGTGAAAACAAATGTGGGTATACCTCTCTGACTTTCTGAGCCTCGTGTCTTCATCCCTCAAAGGAGGATACTATTATTGAATTCCAAGTTCTCCAAGAGAATTAAACATTTCATGTGGTGTATATAGAAGACGCTCAGTGACAGTGAAAGAAACAGACAAGAAGTAGAAGATGAGAAAGCAGAACTAGAAGAAGGTGAGGAAAGGTACAGGCGTAGGAGGAGGGAGAAGATTTTATTGTGACCCAAACCAACAGGCAGTTGTTTCTAAGAACAGAGTTCCATCATCAAGATATGAAATCTTTTTGATGGGTGTGGAATAGAAAAATGTTTACCTTTCAGAAAGTCCCCATGACTGTTGGAACCTAGATGATTTTTTGTGGTCGTTTCTCAAAGTCAATAGAACAGGCATGATATTCAATGCCTATTTCTCTTGTCTAATAATTCCAAAAATAAATATAAAGGGGAAGAATTTGCCTAGCCATTGTGGAAAGAAAATAGTCATAAAATATAATATTTTAGCTATTTCAACCCCAAACACCCCGTTTTCTGATTTTCCATCAGTCCCGTCTTCAGAGATGACATTTCAAAGGGATCTTATTAGTCTTCATACATATTGTTGTATATTATGGATCAATGGTGCATGTACTCTTTTGACCTTGCATTCTTATCGTTGCACTTTTGTAGTAATCATAGAACTAAATAAGAATTTGTTTAAACACAGGAGATAACAAAAGGAAATAATCGTCAGGCATTCTGCACACCTGGATTAATGCGTTTTTCCAAGGAGAGAATTGCTTCTCTGAGTTTACGCAACAGAGTCCATCATCCTGGCCCTAGGGTCTCCTGGCGGTGATCGTTCCTGGAATATTACCTGAGAAGTACGGGAACTCTTTTAGTATTGCGGGCTGGGATCCTTGTCTCCCCCAGAGCCACCAGAGCTCCATGTCTTCCAGAGACAACATTACATTTGCAGCCTCCACTACTGAGAAGAGGCACTGAGAAGATTATTCACAAAGTGGGTGAGAGTGAGTCCTACACATTTTATAACCATAAGCCCCTGGTCCCTAGAATCCTATGCCTTAATCCACAAAGCCCAGCTACACTCAGGGTGAAGAATTAGCCTGTCCCTTCCTGCTCAGACTTGGGGATGCTGAGTGATGGTCCTTAGGCACATCCACCTTCTCAGTGGTGGTGAACCAGTGTTTTATCTGTGAAGAACTTCCAGAATCTTCTAGTTCATGTTCATTTATGATTCCTGGGGCAAGTCATAGTCTCCTTTGGTGTCCGGGGTGAACAGTTGAAGTCAGCCCTGTGGTAGCCTACTCTCTCTCATCAGGCTCTGTAGAAGCTGATGCAGACTGTCCTTGTTCGTGTTCTGGGATGACGCATTCACAGAGATATGCCTCTCAGATCCCCCTTCAAGATTGTGTCTTTGTGAGGACCAAGGTTAACTGATGACTTCCAATTGTTTGTTCCTTCAGGATCCACGCAAGTCATGCCCAGGGCTCCCTCCAGACCCTAAGTGAGCAAGGCCCTAACTGTTTCTATCCAAGGCAGGTCACATCTACTGGGAAAGCTTTGCCCCAGAGCATCCCCTTTGGGCTGGCAGAGGCTTTGGCAGTCTGCATGGGTGTAGTATGGCTCCTCCTGCCCAAACCTGTTCCAGTTCCTTTTCTTTCACTAGTGTTTCTCCTCAACAAGCCTTTGCCCTCCTAACTCTACCTCTGTGTCCATGTCCTGTGTCAGATATTATCTGCCTAAGTGATTAAACAGCACCTTAACTGAAGAGGGTGT
This sequence comes from Equus quagga, assembly GCF_021613505.1. Classification (NCBI taxonomy): domain Eukaryota; kingdom Metazoa; phylum Chordata; class Mammalia; order Perissodactyla; family Equidae; genus Equus; species Equus quagga. Next base: position 42,644,209 of record NC_060283.1, on the reverse strand, counting down.
GACCTATGTTGGGGCCCCAACATCGCGATTAAATGATAAATGACTAGAAGGCGGGACCACGTCTTCTTGATCACCCACAGCGATTGCATATGGTAACCTTCCAATAAAGGCTTGTTGAATTCAGTTTTCCAGAATTCTTCTTTGGCTCCATTTTTGTTCTTTATTAACACAGACTTTACCCTTCCCCCCCAAAGCGTGTATATGTATATCCCAGCCTGAAGGTCTACACTTTATTGCTTAGGCATAATGGTGCTGATTAAAAATCCCCAGGTAAACTCAGGTTAACTAAGTGACTGCCAAAACCCTCCCGCCTCACACAGGACTCGCAAGACGGCCCTCCTGTTCTTCAGCCCTGCTTCCTTGGCGTGACTTAGTATTTCTGCCGCTCTCTTGGCAGGCTGTGCTGAGGTGTCATTTTCCAAGAAAGGGATTCACTTATAATTCAGCTGACTGCCTCCTTTCTACGTTGAAATATGTTTTGGCAGCTATGGCAAACAGAGATTAGTCGTGGGCTGCTCTGCCTTTGAACACAACTTGCTGAAGCAGTGAGGGACACGTCCCCCCTATTCCGAGACATGTGCAGTCTAATGAGTCACATATGAGTCCCTGAGATTTCCATTCACAAAAGGATTGCTTTGGGTAGACTGAGTACTATACGGTGCCCTGGGTACGATATTTATAAATAGGAGACTTCTTCGTAATGACAGGGGATTATTTTCCTTGTAAAAGCTGTGTTCCCTCACTATTCATTAGGAGGTTTTTGGGTGATAGAGTTAGAGATTTTGGTGATTAGCCTAGCCTTCTTTTTGAGACAGACTTCCATGCAATCAACGTCTGCCTCCCCCACGTGTCCACCAACTCTGGTCTGAATGAGTCTTGCTACAAATCCAGATGTTGAAATCCTAACCCTTAAAGGTGATGGTATTGGAAGGTGGGGCCTTTGAGAGGTGCTTAAGTCATGAAGGTGGAGTCCTCATGAATGAGATGATTGGCTACAGGAAAGGCTCCAGGAAGATCCCTGGCCCCTTCCACCATGTGAGGACACAGCGAGAAGGCACCAGCTATGAACCAGGAAGAGAGCCCTCATCTGACCGTGCTGGCAACTTGAATTTGAACTTCCTGCCTCCAGAAGGGTGAGAATTAAATTTCCCTGTTTATAAGTTTCTGCATCTGTGATATATTGTTATAGCAGCTCAAACGGACTATGACACTACCAGTCACCTTTTTTTTACTCCCTCCTTTCTGGTGCCAACTACAAGCCATTGAGGACCACTTAGTCACCTGATCCAGCAATATTTTGTTTTATCCTTTTTGTATTGATCTCTCAATATTTATTGTAAATCTCTACCTTTTCTAGTGTGATATTCTGCTGTTTCTTTCTCCTTGCTCTTGAATCCTTTCACACCTTCCACCACCTGATGATAAGCCTTCCATCAGGCTTAATTTGGGGATAATTATTCTGTCACAAGAATTTATTCTCCTGGCTTCCCAATCCATGTAGCATTCACTGAATATCTGAATGTAAATATTACATTGCACGAATGTCTGTTTGATTTTATTCAAGATTTCCTACCATCTATTCAAAATTAATGGTTAACTTGGGGTGGACACAGGCCACTCAGGAATGCAACATGAAGCCAATCGTTTAAAAACTTGGTTTCCTTAAGAGGATAAGCTCCCTTTCAATAACCAGAAGCCTTCAGTGTTTTTCTGGAAACCTGTTCCTCCCTCCTGCTATTTCCTTTGATGTAGAGAAAGATGAAATTGAGCAATCTCCTGGCATCTTTTCACCCCCTTGCAGGAGAGGAGGAGCATCTGACCTTAGTTTAAAAAACAGTGAACATGCGACTCAGCTCCCGCCTTCTCTTTTCGTTTAGGAGATGCCTGGCTGTCTCTCAGTCATATGGTCAACTCTGCCCAGGAAGAAGCCCCCGGTGGTCCCAAGAAGCTTGATTGGTTGAAGTAGTCTCTAGATCTGGATTTACTATCAGCGATTCCACTTGGCGAACACGCTCAAGTCTTGTTCTCCAACATTGATATCAGCTGATTTATTAGTATTCTTTTTTTTTTAAAGATTGGCACCTGAGCTAACATCTGCTGCCAATCTTTTGTTTTTTCCCCTTTCTCCCCCAAGCCCCCCAGCACATAGCTGTAGATTCTAGTTGTAGATCCTTCTAGCTGTGCTATGTGGGCCGCCTCAGCATGGCCTGATGAGCGGTGCCATGTCCGTGCCCAGGATCTGAACTGGTGAAACACTGGGCCGCCGAAGCGGAGCTCAAGAACTTAACCACTTGGGCATAGGGCCCGCCCCTATTATCATTCTTAATTTTGTATTTCAGGTATCGTTCTTGTTTCTAATTTTACTTGTATTTTATTTCTTTTTCAACATTTTACTAGGAAAAATTTCAAACCCAGCAAAGTTAAAAAAATTTTCTAGCAAATACCCATATACCATTAATATTTAACTAAACATGTTTTGGCACACACTATCCATTTACTCATCTCTCTATCCACCGATTGACCCCTCGTGGTTTTTGAGGCACTCCAACGCAATATCTCAAAAGAAGACAACACGTAACTTTCCCCTAAGTTCTTCTCAGCATGCACATCATCACAGTTCATTTTTGTTTTGAAATAAACTAAACATTCTGTGAAATGCACAAATTTTAAGTACACATAGGTTGAGTTTTGACAAATGTGTACACCCAGCTAGCCCAAACTCCTGTTAAGGTGTAAAACATTAGCATCACCCCAGAAAGTCATCTCACGCCAGTTCCCAGTAAATTCTTACCCTTGTGCCTCAAAGGCAACTTCTGTTCTGATTGTTTTCCCGCTGTAGATTAGTACTGCCCATTCTGGAACTTTATATAAATGGAATCATGCATACAGTACAGACTGCTTTACGTAAAGTTTCTTTCACTCAGAATAATGTTTTTGAGACTGATCTGTTAGCTCCATATATTAGTAGTTCATTCTTGTGCTATGGCTGAGGAGTATTTCATTGTATGAATATACCACATTTTACCCATCCTCCCACTGACAGACACCTAGGCAGTTTCCAATTCAGGGCTATTAAGATAAATATGCTATGACCAATCTTGCAAAAATCTTTTGGTGAACATACATTTTCATTTCTTTTGAGTAACTGTAAAGGATTAGAACTGCTGAGTGAGTGCATGCTTATTTTTATAAGAAAATACCAGACCTTTATCCCAACTAGTTGTACCATTTTACTTTCCCACCAAAAATATATGAAAATTCCAGTTACTCCATACTCTCAGCAGCAATTAATATTATCCATCTTTGTATTTTTAGCTATTCTGTTGACTAGTATAAGGTCATTGTGGTTTTAATTTGAATATATCTAATGACTAATTGTGTTGAACATTTTTTATGGGTTTATTGGCCATTTGTATACTTCATTTGTGAATGGCTGTTCAAACTTTTGCCCATATTTTATGGGATTGTTTGTATTTTTGTTACTAGGTTAAGGAGTTGTATACATTGGATACAAGTATTTTGTCAGAGATGTTTTGTGAATGTTCTCTCCAGATCTATGTCTGGCCTATTAATTTTCTTAATGAGTTCTTTGATAAGAAGTTTTTTTTTATTTAATGAAACCTAAGTCATCGATGTTTCTCATTGCTTTTTGTGATCCAAGAAATATTTGCCTACCCTGAAGTCATGAAGATATTCTGCTATGTTTTCTTCTGAAATCTTTAGTTTCAACTTTTACGTTTAGGTCACTATTCCATCTCTAATTACTTTTATATGTGGTAGAAAGTAGGCGGTCAAAGTTCATTTTTCTCCACATTTATATCCAATTATTCCGGCATCACTTGTTAAAAAGTTACTTTATAGATGCCTTGGGAGTCATCTGCCTATAGAGACAATTTGCCTTCTTCCTTTACGATATTTACACACTTTGCTTTGTTCTTTGTTTCTTTCCTTTCCTTATTTTACTGGCTAGATTCCATTACAATGTTAAAGAGAGAGTGGGAGTGTGCATCATTGCTTTGTCCCCAAATTTAAGAGGAAACATTCAATATTTCGTCATTAAGCATGATGCTAGCTGTAGCTTTTTCATAGCAGCTTTTTTCAGATGGAGAAAATTCCCTTGTATTCTTCGCTGAGAGTATTTAGCATGACTGAGTGTTGAATTTTGTCACATGATTTTTCTGCATCGATTGACATAACTGTATTGTTTTAATTTTCTGTTCCATTGGCATGGCATCTTACATTGATTGATGCCACCTTGTGTTATTGAGAAAATGTTCTTTTGTCATGAGGTCTAATCCTTTTTACATATAAGTTCTATACATCTACGTTTATGAGGGATATTTTAATGGATATCTGTAATGTCTGTTGGGTTTTGGTGTGAGTATTACACTAACTTCATAAAATGATTTGGAAAACATTCCCTCTGCCTCTATTTTCTGCATAAGATTAATTTCTTTCTCAAATATTTGATCGAATTCACTAGTGAAACCATCTCAGCCTGAAATTTTATTTGCGTAAAGGTTTATGATAATGACTTCAATTTATTTAATAGATGCAAAGATATTCAGACTTTCTTTTTTTATCATATGTCAGTTTTGATAAATGGTATTCTCTGAGAAATTTGTTCATTTCTTCTAAGTTGTCAAATTTTTTGGCATGAAGTTGTTTGTGATGTTGTCTTATCATTTTGATCCCTATAGGAGCTGTGGTTAACAACTCCTCTTTCATTTTTAATATTATTAGTTTGTGTTCTTTCCCTTTTTTTCCTTAGTCGGTCTGGTTAGGGGGTGATCAATTTTCTAGATTCTTTTTTTATAGAAACAAGCATTTGCTTTGATTATATTCTCAATTTTTGTCTCTTTTCTATTTCACTGGTTTTTTGCTATCATCGTTATGGTTATTATTATTTCCTTACTTTTTCTTACCTTTACTTTACTTGTAATTCTTTCGTTGGCCAGTTAAGGTCGATTCTTTGGTCAATGATAGTCTTTTCTTTCTTTTTCTTTTCTTTTTTTCAAATATAAGCATATAAAGCTCTCTGTCTCCCTCTATCCAGCTAGCAGCATTCCAGAATTGTTGAAATGTATGTGCATTTTCTTTAATTAGAAACATTTTCTACTTTCCTTTGTGATTTCTTCTATGACCCATTTATATTGTTTAACTTACAAATATTCTGTTTTCCCAAATAGTTTATTATTGTGTATTTCTAATTTAATTCTATCTTGGTAAGGGATTGTGTGAGAATGCGTGACCAGTTATTTTAAATTAATGAAGCATGTTTTATCGTTCAGCATATGGTCTATCGTCATAAACTTATGCACACTTAAAAAAGAATGCATATCCTGCAATTGTTGGTGTGATGTTTTATAAATACCAAAGGTAAGGCGGTTGATAGCATTGTCTAGATTATCTATGTTTTTTTCTGATATTGTCTATTGGTTCTATCAATTGTTGAGACGGGAGTTAAAATCTCTTATGAAATTTTCTATTTCTCTGTAGAATTCTGTCAAATTCTGTGTCATATTCTTTTGGAGCTCTGTTACTAAATTCACACATATTTATGATTATTATATGTTCCTGAAGAATTAAGCATTTTTATTATTATGAAGTGTCCCTTTTTATCTCTGGGAATATTTTTTGAAGTCTGTTTTGTCTGATATTAATATGGCCACTTCAGCCTTCTTAGGCTGTTTGCATGCTACATTTTTTGCCATCCATTTACTTTTCAACTGTCTGTGTTTAAAGTGCATTTTTATAGGGAGCATATAGTTATGACAATTTCTGTCTTTTAATTGTAGTGCTTTGGCCATTGCAATTAATGTAATTTTTGCATGGTTGGCTATAGGTCCACCGTTTTATTAGTTGTTTTCTGTTTCTCTATTGCTTGGAATCCTGTTCTTTTACTGATTTTACTTTTTAAATTATTTGAATATTTTTAGAATCCTACATTAATCTATCTATTTGCTCTTCAGTTATACTCCTTTGCATTATCTTTTGAAGTTTAATCCTTTGTTTTCCAGAGTCTACTTAGACTTAACATTATGCCACTTCAGGTTAAATCTAGAAATCTTGCAACAGTATAAGCCCAGTATCCCCATATCTTTTATGATATACTTGTCATATGTATTAAAATATGTACTATGTAAGCTTCACATAACAATGTTATAATTGTTGCTTCTGAAGAGGCATTTAAAGAAATGCTTTAAAGAAAAGTGCTTTAAAGAAATTAAAAGAAAAATATACTCTTTTATATTTATCCATAATTTTACCATTTTGGTTGGTATTCATTTTGGTATCATTTCCTTTCAGCCCAAAGAATTTCCTTCGCATATTTTCCATGTGAAAATTTCACTTAGTTTTATTTTATCTAAAAATGTTTTACTGTCAACTTTATTAGTGAAAGATACATTTGCTTAATATAGAATTTTGAGTTGATAAGTTTCTTCTTTCAGCACTATAAAGATATACTCCACACTATGTCAGTATTGTAGTTTTTGTGCAAAGTCAATGTTCTTTTGAAAAGCTCTTTGTATGTATTGTGTCATTTTTCTCTGGCTTCTTTCAAGATATTTTATCATTGTTTTTTAGCAATTTAATATGATGTGACTAGGCATAGTTTATCTTTATCTTGCTTGGTGTTTACTGAACTCCTTAAATCTCTAGATGTTTTACTTTCACCAAATATGGGAAACTTTGGGCTTCTACATTTTTAAATAATTTCTGCACCATTCTCTCTCTTCTCTCCTTCTCGAACTCCAATTAGACATGTATGTTAGATCCTTCTATTTTCCCAAAGGTCTGTGAGGATCTGTCAACTTTTTTTTCAATCTCTTTTCTCTGCCATCTTCAGATTTGATAGTTTCAATGAACTCAACCTCCAGCTCACTTTATCTTTCCTCTTTGACTCCGTTCTGCCTATCCTATGAAGTTCTAATGACTGAGAGATGATTTTTAAGATCTAGATTTTCCACTTGCTTCTTTTTATAGTTCTGTTTCTTTACTGATTCTTTCTCTTTTTATTCACTGTAACACTATTTTTCTTTTAGCTCATTGAGCATAATTTTAATAGCTGCTGTAAAACGTTTGAACGCTCATTCCAGCATCTGGATCATTTGGGAGTTGTTTCTGTTAATTGTCTTTTCCTTTGAGAATGGCTTTCCATTTGCCCGGTTTTTAGTATGTCAAATAATTTTGGATCATATCTGGGTATTGAGTTCTATTATGATTTTCAAGAGTGTTGAGTTCGTTTGCTTTGTTCAAGCCGGGAATTCTCTTTGTTAAATTCAAATGCAAATGACGTGGCATTTAGTTAAGGAGCAGTTCAAATCTCATTTCAGTTCTTTTACCTGAGCTGGGCTGCTTTGAGACTTCTTCATGTATGCCTCATTCAGAGTTCACCCACAAATGTTGCTAGAGTTTATAAACCAAATGTGAGGCTCCCTGTCTCTGGTTTGCTCCTTACTGATATTCCTACCTCACTCATAGTAATTGTTGAGACCTGAACTCTATCTTCTGGTTTTTCAGATTAAAAAGATTGAAACTGAGGGGCCCATCCGGTGGCTTAGTGGTTAAGTTCGCATGTTCTGCAGTGGCAGCCCAGGGTTCGCATGTTCAGATCCCGGGCACTGGCTTAGCACTACTCGTCAAGCCAGGCTGTGGCAGCATCCCACATAACATGGAGAAAGATTGGTACAGATACTAGCTCAGCAATGGTCTTCCTCAAGCAAAAAGAGGAAGATTAGCAACGGATGTTAGCTGAGGGCTAATCTTCCTCACAAAACAAAAAAAGAAAGCAAAAAGAAAAAATCGAAGCTTGTCTAGAAAAGTTTTTCACTCCATACATATCACTGATTGTAGCCTGCTTCCATGCTAGTAATAAAGCCTTAAATAGGAAATGCATTGCATGCTGTTCCTTTCTTTCAAATGTTGATTCTTTTCTGGAATTTTCCTCCTCTTGTGCACCTTCTAATGCCTTCACTAGTGGGTCTTTTTTCTTTTTCCTCCATATTTTCTCTCGTTTGTGGTTGCTATCTGTGGTAGGGTCAGTCTGATAAGAATTTACTTGGCCATACTAAAAGCAAATTCCTTGTAGTAATTGATATTTTGATCTCTTATCTTCTTGTCTCCTCTATTTCTCTACATTTTCAAGTACCACAAAATTGGAACCAGATATTAAGATGTGGCAATAATCGTGATGAAACAGAAGGGATAAAACTGGAATAATTTCAAAAGGAATACAAAGAAGGGATGGATTTGCAATACCATAAAAAGACAGAATCAATTGGACACAGGTTGATATGTTAAATTAGTAACAATTTAGTTCTGAAGTTGAGTGATGAGTTCATAGATATTCATTATATTATTATGATTTAAAAATATTCTTTTAACATGAACATAAATATTTTAAAATAGAGAAATACATAAAAATAACTACACAAATAAAACATCAAAATCTAAAATGTCTCATGTTACATTATATTCTATATACCACAAAGTCCCTTAATACACCATAATTTTGTAAATAGTGTGTTAAATTCCATAAAAATGTCTTCAGACTTTAAAAAAAATCCTGAAAGTACAAAGAGAAAGAAAAAGTTTTAAAAAGTTTTATTGTATGGCACATCTAAGTTCTCATAGAGGAGAAAATTATGACAGATACTTCATTTCTGGATAAAAATATGTTAGTGAGGAACAGAACAAAGGGGTCTAACTAGGGAAGCCTTCTCAGGAGCAATGGAACAGCTGGTGTCACAGAAATTTTCCTGTTTTTCCTCGAGGGAGATGAGACACTGACCATATATGTTTTTCTAGACTAAAAATAAATATTAGCCTTATGCTTCAATGGAATATTAGTCCAGCATGTCCTGAGGGAAATCCAACTGCAGAACGAGGAGAGTCAGTGAGCCTTAGAGAAAGAGATCACCCTTTATTCAGCTTCCTTCTGATTTTGTTTTTACAAGGGGGTGTATTTGTAACATTTAAAAAATAAATAGGAAAAGTAAAAACTGAATGAATGAGACAAAGATACGTCAAATTCAGAACAGGAGAATGGGTGGATGGGTAGGTATGCACAAGAAACTTTGATCAGTAATGTTTGTTTTCTAAGCTGGAGAGTATGTTGAAGAGTATGCACTGTACCATTTCATGTTTTCCACGTGTCTAAAATATTTCATGAAAAATTTAAACAAGAAACCCCAAAGCCCATTAAATAATGATTTACTCTGCAAAAATTTATTATGCACCCACTGTGTGGTCAAAGGTCTGCAACAGACATTTCTTTTCTGTGGGAAATGAAGATACAAGATTTGAACTTAAACACTACAAAAGAAATGGAATTAAGAGCCCAAATAACTCTGACACGTGCCATGTGTCTTATGTGCCTGAAAAGCAGTGTAAACACAGAGCCGCAGATATTCCACAGGAAGTGGCTCTTCTGGTGAGAAAGGACTGCACGGAGCAGTTGTCAATTCACCTGGGACTTGGGGATGAGAATACTCGGCGTGGAAATGATTGAGTGTGGGAATGATTCTAAAAGAGGTTCATGATAGCATTGGCTTTTAGTAGGGAGTATATTTGGAAGAATATTTGTAGGTGGATATTGAGGAGCAAGACTGCAGCTTAGAAAATCTCTAGAAAGCATCACTTTACATTGTAAAAAGAAGGATATTTGTCATTAGATGACCTGAGCCTTCCTCCTAGCCATGTCACTTACTAGAGGTGTGGCAATTGGCAAGTTACGTAAACTTTCCGAAACACATTTGGTAATTGAGAATAGTGAAAACATCACTCTCTTTTTAAAAAATATATAAATCAAGTAATGTATGCACTCTGACATTAGAATACTTGAGATAAATGTTGGCTTTATCTTTAAGCAGTAGAAAAGAAGGCTGGAAAAGTTGATTTGGTCATTTGATGAATGACCATGTGGAGACAGATTTTACAGATTTTTATGATTTATTGAAAGTGGAAGAAAAAATTATAGATGAATGAAAGCTATTAAGCCAGGTTAATCAAGAGATTAATGAATTGTGGCATTAATAGACCTTAATATTAATAGACATAGAGAAATAGAGAAAGGGAAAGAATTTATCTGAAGGTCAAGATAATACACTTTGTTTTAAGCATGCAGAGTTGTAGATATCAACAGGACACACAAGTAGAGATGTACAGGGGGCATCTGGATGGGTAAGGAAAAGACCAGAGCTAGAGAAAGTCTCTTTTTCTCTTCTTGTCAACCTCCCTTTCACTGAAGGACTTCAATGGCTGAGAGATGTAAGCTTAAAACCAAAACAGCCATGCGGCTGGCCCTGTGGCTGAGTGGTTAAGTTTGTGCGCTCCGCTGTAGGCAGCCCAGTGTTTTATTGGTTCGAATCCTGGGCATGGACATGGCACTGCTCATCAAACCATGCTGAGGCAGCGTCCCACATACCACAACTAGAAGGACCCACGACGAAGAATATACAACTATGTACCAGGGGCTTTGGGGAGAAAAAGGAAAAAAATAAAATCTTTAAAAAAAAAAAGGCTCCACTAAAGTGAATTTAAAAAAAAAAAAAACACCAAAATGGCCATGGTTGTTGAAACCACAGATTAGATATGAAGGGTAGATTGTAAAGAGAGGGAAAATGAGAACAGCGAAGTCACCACGCATGGAATGTTCCAGAAGGAAGAAGAAAAACAGAAAAGGAAAAAAGTGAAAGCGTAAAGAATAGAATTGGAACAGTGCTGGGAGCATGGAAAACAGAATTGAGGAGTAAGGAATGTGAGGAGATAAAGTAGGGGTTAGAAACTGTGCAAAACACGACAGACAGATTAATACTAAAGATGAAGGATTTATGAAATGTCATTAAATTTGGTGATTTCCATGGATTGATTTCAGTTTGGTAATGTCAGTAGAATAATTTGGATGGCAAGATCCTACAATGCAAGCAGATATCTGGGGGAAAAGAGTGTTTGGATCATTATTTCAGGAACTTCGAGGAAAAGCGAACGGAATGGTGGCAGTGTCAATGGAAGAGGAAAGAGGCATGTTAGGAAGCTGTCAAATAATCCCGAAGTTACCATATTTTCTTATCCTAGCAGCATGGAGAGCAGCATGGAAAATGCTTGCCCAGGAAGGAAGCTGGCGGATTTGATGCTCAAATGCTCATGTTCATGGTGATTTTAGCGGTCGTCCATTATCAGGCCCACTGACTCTCTGGGCCTGCGTGTTCTTCACATGGACACATTGCAGATCATCTTGAACAAAATCAAAATAAGCAGCATTAATCAGTCTCCTGGTAGACACACTGTTGTTTTCCCACTTCATGTCTGCTCAGGCTGTGTCAGCATTTAACCAAAAGTGCAAGAAGCCTCGTCTGCCACTTTTGTCCTGAGCGGAGAAACTAGCCTCTCAGGAGACGTGATCTGTGGAAAACAAAACAAGAGAAAGAGAAAACAAATGAAGAAACAATCAAACGTATTTGAAACACACTGGATCCAGTTACTTTTGCTTTTTGCCCAGGTGAACATTTTAAAAGATGATGTCAACATGATTAAGATTTTCCTTGTGGTGAACCCAGCAAAGATGAACAGAACTTGGCTTAAAGGAAATGTGACCACTCATGGCCGGTTCGCAGGTCTGGCTCAGTAGCCACCTCCTCTGGAAAATCCAGGCAGAATTAATAACCACTTTCTCTGTTCTCCCATCACAGCTGATTCATTCAAAAATACAAAATCCATCATCTTACATGTTTGTTTCCTCTTCCAGGCAAGGAACTCCTTCTAACAAGGACAACATGGAGTACATCATTTTATTGTTAGCTTAGAATTTTGGAGACAGACAAGCAAAACATCCAGAAAAAAATTGAAAGGGTATGTACTGAGACAAAATCAAAGTGAATGTAAAATGAGTTATATCTATAAGGATTTAAGAGTTGCAGAGAGTTAAGAAATGTTCATAGCTCACCAACCTTTATGGGGATAAATTACAGTCCTCTTTAAGCTCCATTTTTTGAGCATGCAGAGTTTGTGTGTGTGTGTGTTTGTGTGAGTTCATATTTATGTTTCTTATTTAACCCTCAGAACACCACATCCCATGTGTTTTGGCATTCTTATCTCTGTTTTGCAGATAAGGAGACTGAAAATTGAAGAGACAAGTATATTGGGCTGAATGGTGGCTCCTAAACAATGAGATCCTAATCCCAGGAAGGTGTCAATGTTACCTTACATGGTAAAGTCTTTGCAGGTGTGATTAAGTCAAGGTTCTTAACTCAAGATGCAGAGAGTATCCTGGTTATCCAGGTGGGCCCTAAACACAGTCACATGTATCCTTATAGGAGAAAGGCAGAGCAAGATTTGACCACATGCAAGAGGGACCAGAGGGAGATTTGAAGATGCTGACCTTGACATGATCAGCCACAAGCCAAGGAGTGCTGGCAGCCACCAGAAGCTGGAAGAGTAAAGGAATAGATTCTCCCTGAGAGCCTTCAGAGGGAGCCTGGCCCTGCTGAGATCTTGATGTTGGACTTGTGGCCTCCAGAACTGTGAGAAAATAAATGTCTGTTGTTTGAAGTCACCCAATTTGTGGTAATTTGTTACAACAGCCAAAGGAAACTAATGCACTGAGTAACTTGCCGTGAGTCTCAAAATTACTAACAGAGCCAGAACTGGAACTCAGGTCTTTCAGATCCCCAAACCCAGGCCCTGTATGAGTATGATTTAGTCTTTCCAAGGTCAATGGAGGAGACAGACAGGGCGGATGGACCATGAAAAGAGAACATATTTCTTTGGAAGAAATATAAGGAAAGTTTAATATATAGAACTAATTCCTCTGTCCGTGACTTCTATATTAATCTTTGAAATTAGGGATTGTAAAGCCGCAGAGGAGCAAACCACATCTAATCATTGCGTTGGTTTGAAATGACAGCACTGAGAGAATACAGAAAGAGGTGGGACTGCTTTAGAAAGGCAGCTGCAATGTAGAGATCTTTACCGAATTGAAAACAAGATAGTTACTTTGTAACATACTGGCATCGGTTGTTTCCAATTTCAAGCCCGCCAACCATCAGGTGCGCTGAGTTCTCAGCGCTAGGAAAGCTCCTTTGGGGAATTGTTTTTGCTTTAGTTCAGGTGCACAAAATCCTTGATTCAGGACATTTTCATTACATGGATTTTAAAGGTAACGCTTCTCGAGTTTCCCCAATTAAGATGCTGCTTCTGGTAGGTAATTTGTAGATAACCTTTATCAAATGAAATTCCCTTTTATTCATTTACAAAGAGTTCTTGTCGTGTTTTTATGTTGACCTTTATCAAATGCTTTTTCTGTAGTGATTGACGTGTAAACAGAGATTTTATCTTGTGATTTATTAATGCAGTGAATGGAATTTTTATATTTTCTAAAATTAAACTGTTCTTGCTTTTCTGAATCATATCTAATTTGGTTGTGAGTGCCATATTTTTTATACATTGATTTGATTTGCTAATATTTTGTTTAGGAATTTTATATCCGTATCCAAGAGTTATATGGGTTGGTAATTTCCTCTTCCCAAACTGCCTTTTCTGGCTTTAGAATCAAAGTTATCCTGAAGAGATGGGGAAGGAATGACCTAAAACTACAGCTTTTATTAGAAAATACCTGTAGATTTATCTGGGCCTGGTATTTATTGCAAAAGACCGTACTATTGTTTTAATTACTTTAATATTTATAAAATTATTTAAGCTTTCTATTTCTTACTGGACTAGCTTTGGAAAGAAGTGTTTTCTGGAACTTTGTGTTTTGATATCTGTTGGTTAAAAAATTGTTGATATTCTCTTATAGTTTATACGTCAACTTTATCCATAGTTCTCTCCTGGGTTCCTTTTATATTATATATGTGTAACTTCTTTCTTTTCTCTTGATCAGTTTTGCCAGAAGTTTCGTTATTGTTAGTCTATTAAAAGGATCATCTTTTGGTTTTAGCGATCTGACTAGATCTTCATTTTCTAATTTATTGATTTCACTTTTTTATTATATACTTTCTTTCCATTTCTTTAAATATACTCTGTTCTTTTTCCAACTACTTAAGTTGAACACTTAGCTCATTTGTTTTCAGGGTTTTTTCCTTTTCTGATATGTTTAGGGCAACACATTAAAAATACTGGGGGCTGCTTTTTGTGCATCCCTCAGGGTTTGCTATGTGTTCATTTTCATTTTGACTCAGTTCTTGGTGTTGTTATGATTTCTTCTTTGATCCATGAGTCTGGCTTATATCTGTCCTTACAAATGTATTAAATTTTGCTTTGTGGCCCAGTAAGTGGTAAATAGTAAAATATCACCTACTAGGCCCTCAGAGTGTATGGGATCATGCCTGCCCTCAGTTCCGCATCCTGCAGGAGTTCCCTGTTTCACTCAGCGTAAAAGCCGGTGTCCTCAAAGTTGCTTACCTGACTCTAGGAGGTCCTCTTCACCACCCACGCCCACCTCTCTGACCTGCTCTTTGTCTTGCTCCCTCTACTTTGGCCACGCAGGCCTCCTTCCTGTTCCTAAAAGGCACACATGTGCTCCTGCCTGAGGGTCTTTGCCCTGTTGGCTCTGCCTGCATTGCTTGACCCCATCACCCCAGGATAACTGCCTCATTTCCAAGTCTCTGCTCAGATCTAGTCTTCTCAGTGAACCTTTTCTATTAAATACTACCACCTACCACTCCTCCCTCAGCTTATTTCTTTCCATAGCTCTTATTAACTCCTAATGCGCGGTTTAATACCCTTAATATACCTTTTAGCCTTGATTGGATTACTGTCTCCTCAAGCTTCTGTTTCTAGGTGAGTAAAATTACAGGGCTAGTCTATATATATATATATATCCCCTCCTTTGCAAGTAGAAAATTCTGTGATTTGCTCATTTGAATTTTAATTATTAACTCCCAAATATTTCACAATGCATGGTTCTCAATTAGGACAATGCAGAATGCATGAGTGTGATCAGAATTATTAGAAAAGAACAAAAAACCCAAGCATTTACAAGAGGATCAGTGAGGGTGAAGATGGGGCCCATCTGGGGGAAACCCCAGCATGATCATGCAGCAGACAAGGAGTGATGTGATCTGAAGGAGTTAATGCTCATCTTTTCTGGGTACCACGGTGTCCAGTGGGTGCTACAAGTAGTTACTACACTAATTATAACTTGTGGACACTTTATCCTGGATAAATACCAGTCACCTCTTTCTGTGCTAGTGATGAGAAATAACTTAGGAAGTACAAAAAGGATATTCCTTTAAAATAAAACTTCTCAGATTACTCTAGGTTAGAACCTGTATCCCGAAGTAGCTATGAAAGGGAATCTGAAAGACCGCAAGATTGTCAGAAGCAGGCTTTGGTTAAACAAAACAAATTTTATTGTTCAAGGAGAATATAGTAGTTGAGAACAACTATCTCCAGACAGACTCCTGGGTGGCCATGAGGACTTGACCTTGAAAATATTGTTTAATTTCTCTGAACTTTTGTTTTCTTCATCTCAACTGTGTTTCGTAGTATTCCCTGCCTCATTCAATAATACAGGTAAGTCCAGTCTCTGTTCCGGGACCCAAGGATACAGCAGAGAACAATATATAACATGCTGCTCGCCATGGAGTTTGTTTTATTCACTGAACAGCCAAAGGGGCTTAACTGGCAGGCAGGAAGCAGCTTCGTATACTTGGCCGTTCTGACTCACACTTAGATGCACAAGGTATTTGCGTCAATAGTTTTAATTTTAGTGAGGTGTTTAAGCGATGTCTGCAATTCGAGAAGGAAAAGAGTGAGGGAAAATTATTTCTAGTTAATATATTCTGGTGGAAATACTTGTAATTCCCAAACTACTTAAAATGCTTAGCAGCATTAAACTACATGCAATAAAAGCAATGAGTGAATTAAAGTGAATTTGGCCTTGAAGTTATTGAGGGACTCCTGATTTCATAGTAAATTGTAGCAGGATGTTCTCGATGACTCCCAAGCAGGAAAGCAATCTAAAAAGGTTATTCTATTTAAAAACTGTCACAATCTTTTTGGGGGTCTATTTGTCACTTTCTCACCCAGTGTGGCTGTTAAAAAGTAGGTGATGAATTTCACTTTATCCTTACCATTTCAGACATCTGGCAAAAGCAGTTTCAAAAGAAAATGGATTCAGCTGGAGTAGGGTCATCTTTAACATTTTTGCTGAGCGTGCATCTCAAAAGGACCTCTGATCAAATTAGGCTAAGTTCTAAAATTTACAGCAAGTTTTAAGTAGTTCCATGTCTTTCACAGCTAAACATTTCCCAAATTATATTTGTGGCAATAAGTCAAATAGTCATAGATCATAGTCGTTAGAAAGCTGTCTCAAACATATTAAAAGATGACAGCCCCAGGGAGGGAAAAAGATTTAAAAGCCTCTGAAGTTAGAATAAACCATTTTATGAGTAACCTTGTACCTACATACGGTGGATATGCATTGTGACTTGTAGCACACTGATCCCATTTATCATATTGGAATATATAGTTGTTTTCATTCTTTTTATTCTACCAATTGTTCATTCATTCAACAAACCATTGCTACAGACCTATCATGTGTCTGGTTCTCGGGAATACAAACCATGTGGATCCTGTCCTCCAGTATCACAGCATTTGGAGGAAGACAAATCTGAAAATAAAGACGGTAAGGACACTCTGCTGGAGGAAATGCCTAATGCTTCCTAAGATAGTTACGGGAAAACTTCATAGATGAAGATATGATTAGGTTGAATCTTGAAAGAAGAGTAAGAATAAATGTGGCAGAAAAATGAAAAAGAGGGTTTGTTTAAGACAGATGGAGCATTCGCAGAAGCTCAAGGAGGTGGATGACACTGTATATGATACAAGCTCAAGTAGCTGATGCTGTCTGCCCCTTAGGATGTTCAGTATTGCGGGAAAGTGTCACTTGATGAGGGCTGCCTGTGGTGTTCATGTTGACATCCTCAGTGGTTAGAATTGTACTTGACCTGAATAAATTCTTGATAACTTGGCTGGATAGAATTGGGAAAGCCCTGGGTAAGGTATAAGAGATACAGTTTCTATACCTGGCTGCCACTGACTGTCTAGCTATCCTTGTGAAAATAATTTGTTTATTAAGTATCTCCTTGTGTAAGGTGAAGGTGTTTGGTTTTTATGAGTCAACATCAAATATTTTGTTGCCTTCAAAACCTTTCAAACTGTATTCCTTTGAAGTTAAAAATGTACATCTATCTTCAGTATAAAGGTATAAAGAACACAAATTTTACAAATCAGTAAGTATAAGACAACCAATCCCATAGAAAATGGGAAAAATGGAATCAGGCAATTCAGAGAAGGTAAACCTAAATGGCTAATAATTACATGAAAAGATTCTCAAACCTCACTAGTAATCAGGGAAATTTGAATTAAAACGACGAGAGGATTCTGTTTCACATCCATCCAATTGATAAGAAATAAAACTCGTAATATTATTAAATCTTTGAAAAGATTTGGAGTAAAGGAAATTCTTGATTATGCACTGCCAGTGGAACGAATGCATCAATACAGTGACTTTGTAAGACAGTTTGTTGTGATCTAGCGAATATGAAGATACTTGTGTAATGTGACTTCCTGCGATACACTAAAGCCACTCTTGCAGAACACCCCATGGAAACACACATGTGAAAGTTCCCAACAGTATTTTCTGCAATAACAGAAAGTGGATTAACCCAAACATCCATCAATATGAGAATGAATCAAGTGAGGTATCTTCATAAAATAGAATATTATAAAGAAACAAAATTGAACCCAAAAAGCTACACATATCACACAGATGAATCTTACAGATTTAATTTTGAAGGGGAAAAAATCTGCAGAAACATAGATTCACTATAATGCCATTTATATACATCCCAAACGATATGATATATTGCTTTGAAATATATGTGTGTGCGTGCACGTCTGTGTGTGTGGTATATGTGTGTATATAAACTAGAAGCAATGAATGGGAATGGAGACACCAAATTGAGGATAGGAGTTTTATCAGGATGGAGAGAGAGGAATGAGATCAGGGAGCATTATACAGGGGCTTCAGTTCTATTTTTAAGGTAGGCATTGAATATGTAGGCTTTTATTATTTTCTACCATTTGTAGATATAAATAATTCCATAATGTAACAAACGATGGATAGCTGCTACAGTTGAAGCAGGTAGCAGGAAGTGGAACCCGCCACAGAGTCTGCATTTCCCCTGCCTCACCCGCTGTAGCCCCCGAGGCATAGATTTTACAAACACTTGACTCGAGCATATTTACATTTTCATTTTGCTTTAGCACCCTGTGTCTTCACTGTCTTAACATTTTTTCCTAAAGGCATAATCTGGAAGAATTTGGGTTATGCTTTTACAATGTTCCCGTCGTCCTTCAGCCCTCAGATGACACTTTGCATGACCAGCCACCGCTATGGAGATAGTCAGCTTCCCAGATAATAGAACATATAGACAGTGGGAGGGACTCCCTTGTACCTAAATAGAAGCTCTGGTTCTAGCTCTGAACCTGTCAGTTACTAACCATGTAGATTTCTTATGTATAAAATGAGAGGATTCGATAAAGTTTCTTCAAATTCAGAACTTCTATTCCTTTATACTTCTTTCTGACAAAATACATATCAATTTGTAGCATGGTGTGTTGAAACTACAATGGAGACAAATGTTTCTGGATAAAACAGAAAGCTCCAGGGCCTTAGATGGAGGAGGAACCTGGCTATGGAGCAGGACGGTCAATAGTCAAATTCATTCCTCATGTGGTCATATACTCAAGTGTCGTCCAGATTTCTGTTGGTACCTGAAGGAATACAGAAGGAATGTTTCTGGGCAGTTGGATCCCTTCTCGTGAGTAAAGTAGAGGATTCTGGTTCCAGAATGTTGGATGGTCCTTATCAAAGGAACCTCATTAAGATTTCCAAGCAAATGGAGTTGATATTGGCTAATCAGTTTGGTAGGGCCCTAGGCCTCCATACAGGCTGAAATTCAGAGCAGAGCTTTGTGGGGGAAATGACAGGTAAGCATGAAACCTTAATCATATGGACTAAGCCCATGAATTAGAGTGTGGAATAAAAGAGTCTACTTAACATGCATGTTACAACATTCACCACAGGCAACCCACTGTTGCCTTACTCACTGGTAGAGATGAGAACATTAATATACAGCTGGGATGGCATCCCATGAGATCATCTAGGTGTAGATTCTAGGCCTGTGGTTCTCAAACTTCACTTTTCCTACAAACCAGGCAGGGGGCTTTCTTTTTAAAAATACATTTTCAGAAATAAGATTTTGGTTTGCTGCAGGTTAAGGGAATTGAGCTCAAGCATAAAGCAACCAATTTTACTTGGCTGTGAGAAATTGAAGACCAACATTCCTAGGGAAGAGAATTACAGAGAAGGTGGCCATCTCAAATTGTTGGCTGACTCCTAAGCTATGCATGTAAAAGGTCCAAAATGTATAGAAGGAAACAGCAGCTAGGAGGCTAAAATGATCAGAAATTTCAGTAGTCATCTATGCTGGGGAGACTGAGAATGGAGTTTTAAGATTTTCTAAGTTATATAAACCTTTATAAACTCTAAGGGCTTTTCTCTAAGGCTCCAGAAGGCTCTTGCCATAGAAGGAAGGCCTACACCTAAGGAATAAGAACAAGGGTTTATGAGTAAAAGATATGACCTAGGAGTAAAAACAATTCTGAAATAGACCAGTCCTAATTACAACTAAAAGCCAGGCTGTAACAGAATGGCCAATGGCACTGCATCTGCCTGCCTCTTTTGAATGGAGATGATTTTTTTAATACCACATCCATTATTAAATAAAGAAAAATGAGTCTTGATTTAAAAGGCATTTGATCAGAACCAAGAGAAACAATAGACACTAGAAACAGGCACACAAGTGATTCAGATATTGGAGCTACCAGGTGGAAACTCTTAAAAAAAACAACCAAACTGTGATTAATATGTTCAAAATTATAGAGAAAAAGATTGAGAATTCTCAGCACCATGGCGGCCATGGAAGTGTAACACTCAGATCTCCTTTCAAGAGAAAACTTGCTGTGAGAGATGTAGTTACCAGACCACCTCCAGCAGCCACACACTTAGGATCTGCTGCAGTGTTTATCCCACTGCCATGGTCTCTCTAGGATGCTCTCAGCCAATGACTGAGCATGGCAGGAGTACTGGTTGGACATTCCTGTTCAACAGAGGACTGCTTTGCAGGTGATCTTTCCTCTGGTGCTGCCATTAGCCTGATAGAGACACTCTCAGAGCTACAAAGAACTCTGGCTCTTTCCACTCAGACCTCCTGATGATTCTTGATCAAGAGAATAGCCATCTTGACTCCTACCTCACATCCTATGTAAGTATTAGTTCTAGATGGATTGTAGACCTAAATGTGGAAGGTAAAACTATCCAACTTCTGGAGAAAAACAGTGAAGGCTATATTCCTGATCTTGATGCAGGCAAACACATTTTATAGCCAGAACACCAACAGTACTAACCATGAAAGAAAAGATTGGTACATTAGACTTCACCAATTTTAAGAACTTCTCCTCATCAAAAACACCATTAAGAAAGTAAAAGGCAAGCTACTTTCTAACAGACATTTGTTATACGTATATCTGACAAAGTGTTCATATCTGCACTACATAAATAACTGTTACAAATGAATGAGAAAAAAACAACCCACCTGATTAAAAGACATTGGCAAAACACTTGAACTGGCACTTCAAAGGACCCCTAATTGGCCAAAAAGCAAAGATGCTCAACATCATTAGTCACTAGGAAAGTGCAAATTAAAATTACTGTGAGATAACTTTTCACACTGACAGTAATGCCTAAGATGAAAAAGACTGACAATGTCAAGTTTTGGTGAGGATGTAAAACAACCAGAAATCATACGTTACAAGTAGGAGTATAAATTGAAAAACCAGTAGTATTTAGTAAAGACAAACATATGCCTAACCCATGACCCAACAATTCTTTCCAAAAAACATATGCACGAAACGTTAATCCAGATATCTGTCAAAATACATGAACTTTACTTACAATAGACATCCTCATATCACTTTGGTGTTTTAAAAAACAATCATTCCATTCAAGGAAATAGTTCAGAATCCATGAGATTTCCCAGAAGTTGTACAAATTTTCATGAATCTATCTTCAGGTTTTCTCAACCTCAGTTTGTTGACTCTGACTCAGTTTCATATCCTATAAAATGAGGAGAAACATCACTGGAATTGTAAGATGGATGTAAAGATCGAATGAACTCATATATTTCAATAAAGTTTGAAAATGTACAAAGGAATTTTGTGAAAGGCCTAGCAGACCCCAACCACACAAGAGCCTGTCTGTACCTTACACAAGCAAGAGAAATGACACAAGAAACTATTTCAATTTTCCCATGACAATGGGGCAACTGTCCTTTATTCTTTTCTTTTTCAAGCTTTGTTGGGGTATGATTGACAAATTTTTATTGGTGCAATTGGTACAGGGTGATGATTTGATATGCATATTGTAAACTGGTTATTGCAGTCAAGCTAATGAACATATCCATCACCTCACAGAGTTACCATTTTTTTCCTTTGTGGTGAGAACGCTTAAGATCTAATCTTTTAGCCAATTTCATTTGCACAATACTGTATTATTAACTATAGTCACTATGCTGTACATTAGATCTCCCAAATTTATTATCCTGCATGACTGAAACTTTGTACCCTCCGACCAACATCTCCTTGTTTCCTCCCACCCCGAGCGCCCTTATTTCTTGACACACTTGGGCTGACCTGCAGGGCTCCAAGTGAGGGGAGGTATCTTCTCTTATGTAAACTGGAAGAGTTAACAAGGTATTGCTGTAGCTACACACTCCTATCCTGAGCCATACGGAGTACATCCGTCCATGTCACCACCACCAACACCCACTGTACCATTGGTGTCATCTTCCAATGCCATGAGTTACAACTCATTTGGGATTTCTGCACAGCCCAAGACTACTTCTTTCTCTAAGAACTGCATCCTTACCACTGGATTGATATCCTGGTAGCCAACTTGACTTTGGATGGGCATCTGACCCAAACTAGGCCAGTTCAATGAGTACTTGGAATTAGAACTGAGACCGAGTCTGGTGAGTCCAATAGGGACTCTTCAGAGAAAGGAGATGAGCTTCAGAAGCTATTGGTTGGCCATGCACTGCCTGCCATATATGGAGGAGGCAGCCAAAGTCTGTCTGCTTGATCTAGGAGGCAGAGATAAGAGACAGAGGTATGGCAGTGACAGTTTTACAATTAGTTCCTGGTCCTAGTTCCCACGCAGCCTGTTGACATTCCTGACTTCTAAGAGATAACCCTGTTTCCTTTTAATGAGTTCCCATTTCATAGTCAGCTAGCTAGCTGGTTTCTGTTACTTGCACAGAAGGGTGTTGACTAAGATTCCCGGGATACATCTCCCAAATGTTAAAATATAAAATATGTACTCGTTATAGGATAGCGCCATTCCTTCTGCGAACCTTCACGCCATTTCGCATTCTTTCTGTGAGAAATACCGATTCGAGTTTCAAATCGTGGCTCATACATATTTTGAAGAACTTGCCTTGGAATACGGGGACTACCTGTTCGGCTTTGACTGTTCTCTCTGCTTCCCTTTTAAACAGGACAGACATATTTTTTCTTTATAAACGACATACAAGCTAGAGTGAATGCCTCTATCCCTAACCTGGCAGCCAACCTTGGGTTGAATCAGGCTGCCTCTGACTCAGCTGGTGTTTTCTGAAAGCCATTAAAAATAGTAGTTAAAATTTTTCAAAAAGCAAAGAAGCAAAGTCAAATTCATTACAATTCTTGAAGGATCACTTCACCTTTTCCCCCTAGTCTCATGACTATAAAACTTTCAAGATAAAAAATGTTCAGGCTGGAGAATTTTTTTTTTAACTGCTAATTTCCTCACAGATTGACCAAGAGTTTCCAGCAGGATGGAGCTCCTGGGTGAGTAATTTCCAAATAGGTAATTTAGCTAAAGGGTTGCATTCTTTGCATGCTTCCCAGCATTTTTTGGTTATCCATCTGCAAAGGCTCTTGTTTTGAACTCCATGATGTCTCTCATTCCAGCAACTTTCCTGCCTGGTAGCCAGGAGGTCGGTAGAATCGTGTAACTTCTGGCGTGAGCTGCCAGTGCTCCGTGCTACCACACGCTGAGCACAGAGATGTGAACTCGTTTCAAAAGTTTATTACATTTTATGATTTTAATTCATTTCCTGCTCCTGTCAGGTTACCAGACTATTTGCTGGAATATGAAAGTACACAAGGGCCTTCCAATGATGAAGTAATTTAATATTTTTGGTAAAAAATTCTCAAAAAGTTTGCCAATTATACACTAGTCAGAAAAGAACATTTACACTGGGTGTAGAGGACTCGTAGCTCTGGCTGACAGGCCTGGAGAAAAACACAGGGTTTCTGAAAGAGCTTTCAAAGGACTCAGGGGTAACAGACCCCTTGAGTAAAATTCCTTTAATGGAAACTGAAAATCAAAACAAAACAAGAAACCATTGATTTCATTCACTTAATGTCATATATATATATATATGTATATAAATCTATTTTACACATGTATCTATATCTTTAACATCCCACCACTGCAGCCCTAGCATTATAGACTGTCTAAACAGCGATGTCACTTAAAGATATTCCAGATCAACTCTTCAGTCCCCTTCCTTTTATTATAAAATGTTAGTTTTTTATAGATATATATATACAGAACGAAAGAAAATAATACTTTATAATTTCACTAAACAAGCATCTTTCTTTTTAATACTTTTGCATATATGATTTCATTTAATCTTCATGGTCAACCAGGGAGGTGGATGATAGTCCTCAAAGCAATCCCAGAGGTGGGTTTTTTTTTGTTTTGGTGAGGAAGATTGGCCCTGAGCTAACATCTGTGGCAAACTTCCTTTATTCTATATGTGGGACATCACCACAGCATGGCTTGATGAACGCTGTGTAGGTCCACACCCAGGATCAGAACTTGCAAACCCTGGGCCACTGAAGCAGAGTGTGTGAACTTAACCACTATGCAACCAGGCCAGCCCCACAAGCACCTTTCTTAATAGTAACAATGAAATAAGTAAACTATGTACGTGGTTAGAAAAATGCAAACCTTTAACAGTAAAGTGCAAAATAAGAAATAGAAACTCCCTATCCATGTCCATTCTTGCCTCCCAAAAGTAACTCTATAAGCAATTTTTTTATTATTAAAAAAACATAGTTAATACACATGTGGGTGTGCTTAGACTGGCAAAAACTACAACTTTTAAAAATAAAAGCATCAATACTTTAAAAAATTTAATAATATATCCGTGACATATTTCCATGTTATAAATTATGAACTGTTTGAATTATTATTCCTTGAAAACATATATTAATATGTTAGACCTAGTCACCACTAATTTTTCTCTCTCTTCCCCTACTCCAAGGCTGACGTCTTCTGTCAATGCCCACTTTTTCTTTACCCTCAAGATAGATTTTGGTATTATTTTGTCTAGGCTGTATTTCCCACACACAAAATAATAATAATAATATGAATTGCATTTCATTTATGCTTATAAGTAATATTGGTGCTTCCAATTGTCATTGATAAATACTGGTGAATTTATTTTTTCTTATCTCATCTTTTAACACGTCATTGCTTTTTCTTTATTACTGTGCCAGGGGCCTTTAGGACAACATCAGATAGAAGAGCTAATGAGCATCTTCAACTTGGTTGCAAGTTCAAGGGGAATGAGTTTAGTGTTTCCACACTGAACGCAGTATTAGCTGAAGGTGTTTGGTAGACACAATTTACCTGATTAAGGAAGTTCCCTTCTATTTCAAGTTTGCTGATTTTTAACACGAATCTCTTCTGAGAACCATGTGGTATTTTTCTTTAGTGTGTTAATGTAGTGACCAACATTTATTGAGTTTTGAATATTAAACTCATCTTTGCAAGGTTTTCTGATAGAAACCAAATTGATTATGATATGCTACCCCCATGTATAGTATTAAATTTGATTTAGTATAATTTTGTTTAGAATTTTTCCTATGTTCATGAGAAATACTAGCCTACAATTTTTCTTACAATGTCCTTGTCAATTTTACTATCAAGTTCACGTGAATCTCAGAAATGGACTGGGCAGTCTTATGCCTTATTCTATTTTCTGGAAGAGTTTATATAACTTTGTGTTATTCCTTCCTTAAATGTTTGAAAAAATTTGCCAGTGAAGCCATCCTTACCAGGAACTGTTTTGTGAAAAAAATTATTAATTTCGCATTCAATTTCTTTAATAGTATAGGGATATTCGTATTTATTATTTCTTCTCATTTCAGTTTTATCGTGTTTCTCAAGTGAATTGTCTACTTCTTGTATATCCTAAAATTCATTGGCATAAAGTTGTAGACAATTGTGGTAGATTGAATTGTGTCCCCACTTCTTCCTTCCTCTGCTCCTCTGTACCTATGCTTGTCCTGGCCTTCAAGCTGGGCATAGAGCAATCAGCTGAAATCCAGCAGACCCCCAGCCATATGAGACACTGGGGAAGGGTTATGAGAAAGGATTATGGTTTTAAGCCACTGAGTTTTAGGATGTTTTATTTTACAATAGTCAACCAATAAAATAAAATAAAGTCATAATTTGCTCTGGAAATGTATGTGGTATGGTTAATTTGTGTTTTCTTTTTCTTGATCAGTCTTGTTAGAGATTTTACAAATTTACCGATCTTTCAAAAACCTTTTGTTTTGCTACTGTGTGCTGCTTTGTACTCCTTAGATTTTTGCTCTTGTATTTTATTGTTTTCTTCCTACTTTCTATGGGCTTGATTTGCTGTTTTTCCTAATTCAAATATTACTTCTTTTCATCCTCTCATAGTAGAACTCTTAATACAAATATGTTAGACATTTTTTTTTGTCCCAGATGTCTCATGTTCTTTTACTGCATGCATAAATCTGTATCCTTTCTAAGACATGTCATCTAGTCCATTAGTCCTTTGCCCTGCTGTTTATGATCTTTTATTAAAGCCATCTAATAAATTGTTTGCTTCAGTCTTGTATTTATCAGTTTTCAAATTTATATTTGATAATTTTGATGAATTTGGAGTCTCTCATGCAATTCTCCATCTTTTTCTCTATTTTCTTGACATGTTAACCCTAATTATTTTAAATATTCTGTCTGAAAACTGCAATATCTGAATCATCTATGGATCTGTTTCTATTACTTCTATTTTCTTTTATCTCCAGCTTTTTGTTCTGTATTTTAGCATCTTTCATATTTTTGATTAGATCCTGAACACTAATAATGGATAACAATATAGTGGTTCCTTCAAAAATGCTTAGTTTTCTGTTGAAGGATAGATAGAGGTCTAGTGGATCAGCTTGGTCCTGGTGAAGGGTCGTTTTAGGTTTTGGTAGGCATGGACTATCTCAGTGTTGGCGTTTTCCTAGGGCATGACCCTTTTGAATTCTCAAGAGAAAACTTTAGTTGTTTACCAAGCCTATTGTGGTAGGTAGAATAATTCCTACCAAATATATCCATGTTCTAATCCCCAGGAATGTGATTGCATTAGGTTACATTACAAAGGAAAATTAGGTTTGCAGGTGGAATTAAGGATGCCAATCAGCTGACCTTGAGATGAGGAGAGTGTTCTGGATTATCTGGGTGGGTCCAGTGAAATCACAGGGGTTCTTCTTAGTGGCAGAGAGATGTAGAAGAGAGAAATGGGAGCATGAGAAAGACTTGAACAGCCACTGATGACTTTGAAGATGGAAGGGGGTCATAAGCCAAGGAACACAGGCAGCTTCTGGAAGCTGAAAAATACAAGATGATGAATTCTCCCCTAGAACCTTTGGGAAAGAATGCTACCCTTCTGACTACTTGGTTTTAGCTCAGTGAGACCAATTTTAGACTTCCAACCCCCAGAACTGTAAGACAATGAATTTGTGTTGTTTAAAGCCTCTGCATTTGTAGTAATGTATTGCAATAGCAATAGGAAACTAATACCCATTGCTATGGACTGGAGTGTGCTCTCTCCAAATTCGTATATTGAAGCCCTAACCCCCAATGTGATGGTGGAGACAAGACCTTTAGGAAATAATTAGATTTAGGAAGGTCATGGGAGTGGGGCCCTCATGATAGGATAGTGCCCTTGTAAGAAGAGACACCAGGGAGCGTGCTCCCTCTCTGTCTGCCACGCGAGAACATAGGGAGAAGGCAGCTGTCTGCAAGCCAGGAGGACAAGCCTCACCACAAATGGATCCTACTAGCACCCTGATCGTGGACTTCCAGCCTCCAGATCTGTGAGAAAATAAATTTGTGGTTGAAGCCATTCAGTCGATGGTATTATGTTATGGTAGCCTGAGCAGACTAAGAAATGCATCAAGTTAGACGAACTCAATTTCTCACTCCCAAGCACCAGGCAGCTGTCAAAAATCTCTGCTCAGCTGTTTATCCTTCCAAATCTGTTTTCCAGTGGGTTTCTTGGATTCTCCCTCTGCATATATGCACATCTTAAGAGTCTGCCCTTAGCTTGAAGGGAATTTCTTTGCAGATATATTTGGGCTCCCACCAAACCAGTCTGTCCTTTCCATTGTCCCTCAATACCCAGCCACTCTGACCAGTCCCACCTCTAACTTATGTCTCCTTGGTCCAATCAGACTGCCATTTTCAGCTTGGATCCCATTTCCTTCTGCTACATTGAGCTGGAAAATACCTTTCGGGAAAAGATGCATAAATGTGGAGCTTATATCTTGTGCCTCCCTACCTTTAAGGGCCTGTAG
This sequence comes from Equus quagga, assembly GCF_021613505.1. NCBI lineage: Eukaryota > Metazoa > Chordata > Mammalia > Perissodactyla > Equidae > Equus > Equus quagga. The sequence continues at coordinate 42,616,435 of NC_060283.1, read as the reverse complement.
TCCATCCAGTTCTTGTGTGTCATAATAGTTCACTAGGGCCTACAACAGGTGTTTTTTCTTTTTTGTCCCTTTTTTACAATAACATCATTGGGGGGTTTAGTTCAATTCAAGCTACTTTGACACGACTAGAACTGTAACTGTGATCTAACTGAATTTAATGCAAAACATTAATTTTGTATTTTAAGTAAGTTGTAAATCCCAAAGTTTTAGTAGATTATCCAGGAAGAGAAGTTGCACAAAGGAAGAATTCATCTTGTCCTTCTGGGTGAGTCTATTTCATTGCTTTCAATTTTTTAGTGTTTTTTTTTCCCCCAGAAAGTCAAATTTCTTGCACAGTCATTGTATCAGTTAGGAATACTTTCAACAACAAGCAACAGACAACTCTGTCAATAGCTGTTTAAAGAAATACAAATTTGTTCTCATGTAAGAAGTCTGGATGGAGCTCTTTAATGTCTTCAAAGACACAGGGTTAAGCATGTTTCTGCTTTACCATTCTCATCTTCATGCTTTTAGGGTTCCTGGTAACAGGAAAGCTGCTACAGTTCCAGCACCACATCCATTTCCAAGTCAAGTAAAGGAGGGAGAAAGGAAAGTATCAACTTAGTCTATCCCCATTTTATACTTTGAAAACATTTTATTGTCGAAAATTTCAAACATTCACCAAAGTAGAAAATTACGTGTAAGTAACTCCATATACCCATCAAATAACTCCAATAATGATCAATTAATAGCTGACCTTGTTCATCTATAGTCTCACCCATTTCTCCCACTCCAGAGATATTTCAAAGCCAGTCCCAGTCATCATTATTTCATTTGCGGACATTTCAGTATGTTTCTCTAAATGAAAAGATTACTTTATTTGGACATAAACACAACACTGTTACATGTCTGAAAAATTTAACACTATCATCAAATATCTGATATTCTCATAAATGTCATACTTTTTTTCATAGTTTCTTTTGCATCAAGATCCCCTGCAAATGATTGATGTGGCTCTTAAATCTTTTTTTAAATCTATAGATTATATCTGTTTTCTTTTTCTCTGCAATGCCTTTGTTGAAGAAAGAAGGCTGTTTTTTCCTGCGATTTCCCATGGTCTGGGTTTTGCTAATTTCATTCCTCTGACATCGTTTAACATGTTCCTCTTTCTTCTATATTTGCTATAAACTGATAGTTAGATGCAGAGGCTTGATCAGATTCAGATTCACATTCAACATTGTTTGGCAAGATTACTTGACTGGTGGTGATGTAGTCTCCCATCAGGAGGCAGATATTTGCTAGCTTCTTTAAAAGTAAACTTTCCCAGAACACTGTCTCTCTCCTCTGCCAAGCAATCTTTCTGCTTCATTCTTATTGGCCAGAATTGAATCATATGACTATCCTTAGTTGCAAAAGAGGATGGAAATCCAACATCCAGCAAAGTGAGCAGGATTGGGGCTGGATCAATAACCATTCCAAACTAAGTCAGGGTTCTCTTGCAAAAGAGAAGAGCAACAGGTATTGTGTGGACAGCGAACACTGTTTGCCACAAAATCCATGATTAATGCAAGTAATAAATATTCTTTATAAAACGTTATAAATAACATTTGTAGATGACTATTAAAGGTTAACAAGGAGAGAGTGATTAAGGTTAATGATAATTTGTCATAAAACTCTGTTATGTTCTAAACGATGAACCTACATTGACATATCATAATCGCACAAAGTCCATAGTTTACACTAGGGTTCTCTCTTAGTGTAAACTTTCTTCTCCTCACCCTCAACTCCTGGCAACTACTGGTCTTTTTACAATCTCCATAATTTTGCCTTTTCCAGAATCTCATATAGTTAGAATCATACAATATGTATCCTTTTCAGATTGGCTTCTTTCACTTAATAATATGCATTTAAGTTTCCTACATATATTTTCATAGCTTGATGGCTCATTTATTTTTAATGTTGAATAATATTCCATTGTCTGGATGTACCCTCCTTGGGTTTGATAGATCAGGTAGAACATTTGCTAGAATGGCTCACAGAACTCAAACACTTACTTACACACTGCTTCGTTATATAACAGAGGAGATGACACATAGGGTGAGGTCAAGAGGGTCCCAAGCACAGGAGCGTCTGTCCCTGTGGAGTTGGGATCTGCCACCCTCCTGGCACATGGATGTGCTCACTAACCCAGAAGTTCTCCAAACCCTGTAATTAAGGGATGTTTGTGGAGGCTTCATCACATAGGCATGATCAATTATTAACCCAATCTCCAGCCCTTCTCCCCGCCCTGGAGGATGGAGGGTGGGGCTGAAATTTCCAAGCTTCTAATCATGGCTTGGTCTTTCTGGTGATCAGGTCCTGTCTTGAAGCTATCCTGGAGCCCACCAAGAGATGTTCCTATCACACAGGAAATTCCAAGGGATTTGGGAGCTCTGTGCTAGGAACCAGGATCAAAGACCAAATATTAGAACAAAAGATGCTCCTAACAACTCTATCATTTAGGAAATTACTAAGGGTTTAGGAACTCTGACCAAGAGCCAAGGATAAAGACCAAAATATGCATTTTTTATTGTATCACAATATCACACTTACAGATGACAGATGTGAAAGTCTTGCTCTATTGGTTATAGAATTTGAGGATCCAACCCCAACACAACTTTTTTCTTATCCTACTAGAACTTGCAAAAGTGTCTTAGTCCACCTCCTGCCAGGTTTTATTTTAATTGAATGCATACATTTCCTAATGTATTTTGAAAGCATTCTGAATTGGTTGTAATTCTGTAAGCTACTGTAGTAAATTTTCATTCTTAAGTCACATTCTTGGTTTTGAATTGGTTATTTCTAAAGATTTAGCTGGTTTTATTTCAGTGGCCTTTTTGATTAAGATTTTGAAGTACTCTTTCCCATTCCATAAGACCTCAAGCTAACTGCTAAATTGAAATGAAATTTCTAGAACTAGAAGCTAATCTCTTTCAAAGCAGGCATGTACTTTCCCCATTCTAGGTGTTCAAGATAGGGAATATTTTTCCATACAACTGAGGCAGGTGGGGGCAAGATTGGTTTCTAACTAAAAGCTTTCAGGCCATTTTGTTATGGTTGGAGAGAGGTGGAGGAGATAGTGAGGTATGGTGGCAAAAAAAAACAGTAGTGTTCAAAATGTTAAAGAAAACACCTTTAGCAGTTTTTTAACTACTTTTTCCCTAACATATACAAAAATGAAATTTCATTGGGCAATAAATAAAATGTCACTGTTGTGTACATAAATATGAACTATAAAAGAACACAAAAAGGGAGGAACAGCATATATATATAAGGCATCTGAGATCCATAAAACATATTAATATTTTTCCTTGAAAAAAATGAATTTTTGTCCATTGAAACATGATATTGATATTTATGCACGTATATCCTTTACCTTTAGTGAAAATTTAAAAATAAAAGCCCTAGCAATACATAATTTAATTTTAAATATTAAAGCATGTTTTAAATAGTCTTTTTATAATTTGAATATTATTTTTACTCTAGAATATTACATATATTACTGTCGAGGAAAAACACACCCTCATTATATCTATTTTGAAACACCAAAGAAGACAGTTCAATGTCTAACCTACGATTATTCACATAACATCAGGGCTTTGCGTGGCAGCGAATTTTTTGATCTAGTTGGAGAGAGAGTAATCGTCCTTGGCATAGGCAAGAAAAATATGATGTTCTAAAAGCATCAGAACAGCACCCTCATTCTCCATTTAGGGTTTAATACCATAATTATAAGGAATGTCTTTTACTTTAAGAAATCCATTTTTTCTTAGTAAAACAACTGTGTGACTATATTTACTTTGGATTAAGCCACTCTAAATCTCAATACATATTCTGACACTATCCATTACAACCAAGAAACTCATTTCCATTTCATTACGTATTCTTGGGTCTCTCTGTTTTTAAATCTTAATTCTTTCGAAGAGTCACTTTTATGTGGTTTGCAGCTCATACTGCTCTTTCTTCTTTTCAAATTCTTGCTGTTATAAGTTTGATATTTTAATTTTTTCCCTTCTAGTTTGCCACAAGTAGTGATAAAAGCATTCAGTGTAGGTCTCATTCTCTTCCTTTCTAGTAATTATTATGCATTATAACTAGTATCCAATGATTAATTAATTCATAAACAATCTTTTATAGATATACTACATGTCGAGCACTTTGCTTGGTGCTGAGTATAATTATTTTTTTTAAGGCATGGAGTTTGCAAGCAATTTGAAGCCTAAGAAAAAAATATAATTTTATATAGTATTTGATAAATTCATTTACATTATCCTTTGCATGATATAAGATATATAGTAACTAAAAATTCAAATATCATGATGTTTTTCTTTGTCTATAAAAAGCTTTAAAATGGGAGCAGAGGGTTAAACTATTTTAACCTGAGATGACTAGTACTTTAAGGCATAACTTCTCATTTCCTATGAAGCCAGATTTTTACTGTGGCCAAATGTCTCTAATTCCATCATGTGGCTATGACGTCTTTTATATTTATTAATAACATGTCAGTAAATTTCATTTTTAAATCAACACACATCTTTGCCTAATGCCTCTGACTAGTATTTAAATTGGGAATTAAAATAATAACCTTCTTATTAAATATCCAGCAAACCATCAACAATTCTGAGCATCGCTATGTAGAAGCCATGTCAGAAATAAGAACATAAAAACTACCATAATGTTGAGGAAGACTGCCCTGGAGTCAGACACACCGAGTACGCATTTTTCCTTCACTACTGAGAAACTTCTTGGTCTAGTTACTTCACACCTTAGTGACTCCATAATTTCATTTTTGAAATGTTGTATACAATAGTATATGCATTGGCAGATTGATGTGAGGATTGAATGAATATATATAAATCACAGTGCCTTGTGAATTATGTGAAATCTTAATAAACGTTAGCCGTTATTATTAACATTAGTGTTCCTAGTATTGATAGGTCAACCCTCTGATACATTTAACTTTCACTTTCTTCTTTCTTATTTTTATACTCTTGCTGGTTGGAAATATAGTTCCTGGGTCAGCTTTTTCAATGTTTCTAGGTTTATCACCAAGTCATAAATAGAAAGGTACTATGCGGAAGGGCCAACACATTTCAGCTTCTCCAACAATCACAGGGCAACAGATTTTTAAATGATATTGTTATAACAGCATGAAAAACAAATTTTTCTACTCAGAGAGACGTACATAAGGAGAAGGAACTCATCTTCGGAAATCCAGTAGAGGAATGTCCATCCAGTTCTGTTAAACACCTCTAAAGACCTGCTCTCCTAATTATCTACAGACAAGCATTACCTTCCTTCCACAGACCCCTCTCTTCCATAAATGTAGTAGCAAGGTCCCAGTACCAAGGGCCATCTGGGTGTTTCACCATCCCACCTGGTTCATGCCTCCCACAGCTGCCAACAAGTCTTTCAGGATCAGAGGAATCTCCTAGGCTCCCCATCTGAAATCACAGCACTCAGGGAAGCCCTGCTCCTACCAGGTAAGTTGAGTCAAAATGTGTTCCTAAAGTCTTTGAAATGTATTTCTCATAAAAACTATTACATATGACATTTTAGTTACTAAATCGCACTATCACCCTTACACTCCAGCATAATACCAGGTGTGTAGTCGTTTTAGACTAACCTGAGGACCCAATCCGTATTTATCACATGGTTCCTAAGGAAAGGTGAGATTTTCTGCCAGAGAAGTGCCTGAAAAATGGACTTTTTTAGAACACAGTCTCATCTTACACCAGAGTGTACTTTTATTGTCTTCCATCACATGTCCCCAAATCAGATATTTTGAAGTATGTACACCTATTCTGAAGTTTAAACTTTTCCAGAAATCTGATCTAAAAAATGCGATAATATCATGAAGAACCATTATTAATTTTCCTCTAGGATTAGAAGTGAAGAGAGGTGCTTGTGTCCACTGAAGAAACTTTGTTTTCCTCCTTACCTCTACTTATGGAAGATTATAGTACATTTTCCATGCATTATATGTTGCAAACATTCTGAGAATCTTCTTTGTCCAAACTTTGGTACTTTACTGTTGCTTCTCTTTCAAGTAGAATTTTCCTTTATCTTCCAAATCTAGCAGCAGAGTTGGCTTCATGTGGGTGTTACCTGTGTAGCTGCAAAGGGCACTGTGTTCAGAAGGGCCCCATGCTTAGTTTAATGCTCTCTAGTTGTGGTCCTGAAATTCTTAGTAATTTTATCTTTGAACCTGTGTTTTGTTAAGTGAAGTCTGATGAGATAATGGGGCACACATGTGGTCAGAGGCTATGCACTCAATGGGCATGTTCGTGGATCCTAGATGCCCCATTCAAGTAGAACATTCGCAAGGTGCCGTGAGCACAGAATTCCAGTGGACCCAAAATGTGTGGGAGGTCAGCGTGACTCAGAGAGTACAAAGAACTTGTGTAATGTCTGTGACTGAGTAAGCAGAAACACTGACAACTGGGAGGGGCCATTCTTTCCATTCAAAGCAGAATTTATTTTGAATCCATAAAGAAGGCAATCCATTCTAAGAAACACAAAAGACCAAGGAATCCTAATGTATTCATTCTTTTGCACATTACTTCCCTGTATTAGCTAACTGCCTATGGATGGAGAAACCCACAGCTCCTTTTCCTTTAGGTCCCTCCTTACTCATCAGTAAACCAAAGGTAGAGAACATTGGTAGAATGTGTGCATGTCGAGAAGTGCTATAAAAACAGTTGAGTTAGTTTTGAGCCTCATTGTGGTAAGAATGCAATATAGATGCATGTACACGCTATGAAATAGGGGTTGTGTCCTTTTGACAATTCCTCATACTCTTGCAGGACATTTATTTGGTCCTGTCCAAAACATCCATTACGGACATTCTGGATGAGATCACATGTTTGCTAATCCCACATACCAGTCAAGTGCTCTAAAATATGCATCTGAAGCTGGTCTTGCACAATATGAAGATGAACCAAAAAACTCATACTAATAATTTAAATTTTTAATTTTTCTATACTTTGAATGACATTAATTAGTAAATCAAAACACCATGACTAGTCAAGAGAGAAATCACAGAGGACAGGAAAAAGCATTATATATTAGTACCTTAATGGCACTTTGCTATTTTTGAACAAGGAACTCCCCATATTTTTATTTTGCACCGGGCACCACAAGTTATCCAGCCAGTCCTGTCTAATAATGTGTGTATCAAACACAGTTATAGTGGGTACCTCTACTTCATTGCTTTCCAGAAAATTAATAATATAAAAGTTGTGAAAGTAGCTTCAATTGCATGTTAAGTAAGTAATAAAAGGCCAAGATGGTAATTCATTTAAAAGACTGAAATTTGGCATTTTTCATTGTACTTACTTGGTCTTTTTAACCTCTGTGCATTCATTGGATTCCCTCCCCATGCCACACCCACGGCTATGTGGTTTCAAAGCACGTTACAATAGTCATCAAAATATGCTACGTCTTATTTTCTTTGTTCTTGTTATTGAGCAAGGAAATTCTGTTGGATCCAGGAGACTGAATGACAGAGAGCTGCCTTCCTCCCTCCATCTCTACCTATTCTCTAGAAAATGCCCTCAGCAGGTTTGTTTAATACCAGAGCAGAAAGCAGACAGCTCACACCTAGCATCAACCATTATGCATCAGTGATGCATTTGTGTGCATATGCAATTTATTTGTTCCAGATCCCAAGATCTCATTCAGTCCCAGGCTTATCCCCTTCCCCTGCCTATTTCTTCCCACCTGAGGGACCCCAAGCCAAAACTGCCTGCATTCTTGAATCTGCAGACTCGAATCAGCAGATACTTGCTCCCAGCCCAGAACTCTGCGCTGCCCATCTCAATCTCTCTAAATGCCAAACCTGGCCCTTTGACTGGGCAGCTCAATCTTACTTGAAGCTTCTCCAGTTTTGTCTTAAAGCCTAGCTGAGGTCAGCTTTACCCTTGGGACTCAAGGAAATAATCCAACCCTACAGGCCAGTCTGTGTCCCAGCAGTGGATTTGGGTATCACCAGTCTCTAATGTGAACCACGGACGGGGAAATGATGTTCTCAGCCAAGTGGTTGTGGAAATAATGTTGAGCAAGTAGGAAGATGGAAGCTATTAAGGGAATCTTTTAATAGTGTACTCTTTGTGTCATTCAGTCACTCAACAAGTATTTCACTGGGTAACTACAATGTTGTGGGTTCTAGAAACTAATGGTGACGAGGAAAAAAACCAAAAACGTGTTCCAGGACTTGAAGTTTAATACAATGAGATATTCAAACTGAAGATACCATATGCTGCGTATCTTCATTTTTAAAACTTTTATTTCTACCCTGTACATGAGGGAAAGAGAGACCATAAAAAATAACAAAAAAACAAACCCACAGGGCTGAGAAGAAAGCTGATTATGTTAATTTGGGCTTGGAGGACCTTGCCCGAAAAGGAGAGATTTAAGCACCAATTTTAAGAAAGGATTTGCATCGTGATTCCATTCTGGGTAATAGTCGAAAAAGGCTGAAGGAATGAATAAGAATTCAGTAGCATTTAAAAAGAGCCATGTTAGCATCCTTAATAGGGGAACAAAAAAGCAAACTCTCATCACTCATTAATTATTATTTTGGCTTCTTAGTATCCAAGCTCCTTTCCTCCATTTGTGAAGTCCCTCATTATTCGGGTTTTGGTGGGATCAATGTGAGCATTTACAATGCCTTTGAAGGACGGCTTTGTGTGCAGAAAAGATTATTCAGAAGACAACCTTTTTAAAAGAATTAATATTTAATTATTAAAATTCCAAAACCAAAAACCGAATTCATCTTTAAACTTTAACTTTAAATTATGAATCTTATTATTCTATTTATAAATCAACCGAATTTTGGCAAATAGCTTTTAAGGGAGCCTGGGCTAACTATTTGGTCTTATTTACAAATTGGATTCATTACACTCGTTGAAACAATTTCAACTGAATTTAGAAATTTAGGATCGCTGATTTTCTTTTTAAGTACTGTTTTCTGACAGAAAAGTCTCAAATACTGTGGTAAATTTTACAATGTAATGAATTGAACATAAATATTATAAAATGACTTCTTAAATTGATTCAGAGTCCAGGTCAAAGTTTAGTTGCAAGAGACTAGCCTTTCTGAGCAATTCAAAGAGTTCAGCTTTTTCGTAGAGGCATTTTATAGCAGGAAAAGCGGTTAGATAATCATTTTAGACTAGATTTTTAAAATGCTTGTTAAGGAGACATTGCAAGATTGGATAAACAGTGATTAAATCTCCTGAGGCATTTCACAAGGTAGAAAGTCAGCTGGGGTGTTCTTAGAAGAGGTTCTTAAGCTAATTAATGTCTATCAGAAAATTGTTCAAGCATTTTCACATGTAGGTTATAATAATTATATCCCAGAAGGGGCTGCTGGTCACATCACACCACAGAGTTCTGCCTCAGCTTAGAATTGGAACAATTCTTTTTCAGGATGGTGAATCTTAACTTAACATGCATGTTCCAATAGCGTAGTCAATTTCTACTTAAAATTCTGTTATCAACCTTAACTGATAACAGTTGGGTTTAGTGTTAGCGACACGATAACAATTTGTACCTAGGGATTTCTTTAAATCACATTCTAACTTAAGTTCCATTTTAAAGCATTTTATACTAACTAGGTAATCTGTTGCTTTGCTAAAAATTAATATATATGTATAAAATCTGGAAGGTGCATAGCAAATTATTGAAGGTGATTACCTTTGTGTGATATAATTATAGATGGCTTTTTTCTACTTGTATTTTCCAATTTCCTAAAATAAATCTTTACCACCCAGGTAATTTTTAATGTTTTGAGGTTGCATATTTGTAGAAAATAGTTTATGTGTCTTGAATATTGCTATTGCTTTTTAATCAAATCGTTATAAATGTAAACATTATCAGTGTAAGCTGTTGAGGACAATACCCAAATGGTAGACACAATATCTAGGAGAATTAAGTTGGCATCTGTAGGGCAACCAGAGAAACCCAAATGTGTTAGACTTAAGGAAACAGTTCCAAATCTCATAAGATTCTTCCATAAGACTGTGAAATAATAAATTGCCTTGTTCCGTTATTTCAAATTATCTCAGATTTGTTCTGTGCTTTTAAATAATGGTAATCTTGTTTCTTATTTATGTGTACTTATAAAAAACTATCAGAAATAGCATTGTATAAGAAAAATAGTGCTTATTTTAACCTGTATTTCATTGTTCAGTCAACCCTTAAGCTTCTAGTCCTTCATTATTGCCTGAATGTAGTATTCTCCTTGGGAATTTAATTGAGAAATGAATGTGAGAGAGAAAAAAGACTGACACATAGAGACATTGATGAACCAAATATGAGCAATAACATCGTAAAATATTTTGGGAAAATGATACTGCTAAAATAGCATTTAAAGCTATAAATTTCTCTCTAAGCACTGCCTTAACCACATCCTGTACATTTTGGTATGTCAAATATTCATCATCATTTAGTTCAAAACCTTTTCTGATTTCAATTACAATTTCATATTTGACTCATGGATTAGATAGAAGTATCTAGCTTCATTTCAAAAGTATATAACTTCAAACAGCTGAATAAATTGAAAAACATACCATTAACTGAAAGACTAGATATCAGTTTTCTGAGAAATAATTGTGAGTCTAAGGAAATTCTAATCAGTGCTCCAAGGAGATTTCACATGGCATCCCAAAAAGTAATTCATTAGTTTATCTGGAACAATAAAAGAAGTAAAAATACCCGGTAATCCTGTACTTTTCCATAACTGTCAATTTTACATTTCTGTTTTAAAACGTGAGCTTCCGGGTGTTAATTCCCCAACACCGGAGTTTCTGGACCCTGTGTTCTACTTCTAGCTCTGTGACTGGCTGACTCTGTGACCTGAGGGATTTCTTTAAATCACATTCTAACTTAAGTTCCATTTTAAAGCATTTTATACTAAATAGGTAATCTGTTGCTTTGCTAAAAATTAATATATATGTATAAAATCTGGAAGTTTTTATATTCACTTTATACGCCACTTCCTCACTCTTGGGATCGCCACATTTCCATTGTCACATTGAGCAAACTCCTAACAGTGTAGTGCTTGGGGACTTCCTGGAAATGGGGGAGACATAAGGCCAGGCAAAGTGATATAGAGAGGGGGAATTACCCAAGGCCTGTAGGTGACCCTGCACCCAAGGGAGCAGCCTGTCCAATGAGCCCTCTGTGGGGCCTTTCCCACTCCCATGAGGAACCCGCAATCTGGGGAGAAATAGCAGAGACATACTGGGCAGGGTGTCATGGCAGCGGTGGATCTGGTAGCTAGTCGGGTGTGAGAATCTTTTGTGAGAAACTTTCCCCAGATGCCAGGGGCCTGGAAATAGATCCAGTCCTGGGTATGGTCAGCCCCTAGCTGATCCTGTTTGTATTCTGCACAGACACAGCTTCAGCAGAGATCGAGATTATAGACTTCAAAGCAAGGAATTTGCACGTTTGATATTTTAAGCATTGGAAACATGAAAGAGACTCTAACCAACGAGAATAAAAGGTCAGTTTTGTGATTCCTCTTCAGAATACAGAACTGAGTAATGGTTTAAGCCATCGTATTTTTAAAATAAACTTTTTATTTTATGAGAGTTTTAAATTTACAGAAAAAATGTTCATATAGTACAGAGTTCCCATACACCCCCCACCCAACACACACACACAATTTTCCCTATTCTTAACATCTTACACTAGTGTGGTACTTTAGTCATCGTTAATGAACCACTATTGATATATGCTTATTAACTAAAGTTCATATGCTTTCAGATCTCCTTAGTTTTTACCCTTTTCCTTTTTATGTGTCAAGATCCCACCCAAGATAGCACATTACACTGGGCTATCCTGTCTCCTTACAGCCTCAGGGGATAAGCCTTGAAGGTGGAGTCAAAAATATCTTACTCTCCCGAAAGCGGGCAGCCTCAAGGTCCCACCCCACTCTGAAACTATGACTTTATCTAATGCTGCGGCAACTTGGGGGAACAGGGCATCTCTGAGATCATTCTCAGTCTGATGATGACAGTGATTGTGTTATTCTCAAGGTGCCTTTGGGCAATGGATGGGAACGGTGCTCGAACAGTGCCCTAAGTCTTGAAGATATGACAAGGAAATGTTGGGAGTATCCAAGCCAGACACACGATTTGGAAACAGCAGACACAAAGAAAACAACAAGAAGGACTTTCTCTCATGGCACTTTGTTTTACTAGCATATTATACTTTCATTCAATGCTGTGGAGGACTTTGGTGACACTTAAAATGAGGCCGTTGCATCAGGCAGTAATGTTGACACAGTTGGACTTAGCAAATGAATGTATTTTTTTCTAAAGTATATGTTTTTATTATCCTTGCTGGCTATCTGAAATATTTGGAATGAGAACCATTTCCAGTAAAACCATGCTGGTATTACACATTATGTGATAACTTGCCAAGAATGTGCTTGTGTCTGTTTGAAAGATAGGGTACCTTCGTGCTGGTCCTCTGAGTGGTCTGTAGGTAGAGCTGATGCTGATTCTGCATAAACAGCCAAAGGGTTATGGGTCACTGCTGGGATTTGCTGTACAAAATAGGCACAGATCAAAAGAGTATCAGTGTAACTTTGCAAACGTAGTCTATCTTCTGGGGACACTGGCTTAGAAAACATGAGCGGACGTAAGGTCTCATGTATATCAGGACTGCCTCTGATTGATAACACGTGCTTTTGAGGATACCAAGGCATACTAAGGACTTATATATATGCAAATATATATAATGTTTGTGTATATATACGCACACACACAAATACGTGTGTGCATGTGTATGTGTCTGTCTACATGTATAGTTTTGTTTGTTGTTTGTGCTAATGACCTTGTATTGAGCAATCAGCTGCGCCCAGTTATATGGGTTACCTCACTGAAGATTCCCAACAACCCCAAGGGAGGGGTATCAGTCTGTCCCTCTCACTGACGTCAGAGGAACAAAGTACATTCTTCAACATCTCAGATCTAGAAAGTGACAGAGTCGAGATCACAGCCCAAATCCAGTAAATGAATGCCTGGGCTTTTACCAAACAGGTGACATAATGCTTCTAGAGTGGGAATTCATACAATGAGTGTGTGTTCCTGAGTTTACACCAAGACTTTCCAAGGCTGGCACAGGCAAAAACTGGTGTAAGGAATCAATGTCCAGATCCCTGACTCTTCCTTATGAGCCCTTCCCTAAAACTGATCTGTCCAAGAAAGCATCAACTGTTGAGACATCTCGAAGGTTCTTCTTTTCTACTTTCTACATTTCACAGCAGCGCTTACCCATCCTCACTGTAAAGACACACTTACATCCATCTCAGATCCTCTGCCTCTGAGTTGTCAGCTATTTTCTTTAGTTGTTTACACTGATGGTTATGATTTTAACACATACTGTTCAGTTCTTTCTAACTTTATTGAACAATTTTTCCTCACAGAGAATGGGTAGATTAGCTAATTTCTAGGAAACATTTAAAGCATTTTTCCCTTATAATCACTATGTTTCCATTTTTCTTTTCCCTTTCCTCATAGAAAAAAGGAAACAAGTAAAAAACAAACTACATGCTTCATACAATTTGGATCTTAACAAACCTGGTGACCATGTCCAGTCCCCAAATCAGGAGAAGTATGTTGGTGACATGTCACTCACCTCTTAGCTGGTCAGCTCAGCCTGGAATACAGGGGTTCCACATTAAAGATGTCAATTTTTAAAAAAAATTTTCAACAACTCCTAGAAGCTCTTAAAAAAGCTCTGCTAGAGGACTGATCATTCTTGAAAGGGATAAACATGTTTCTTTTGAATATTTTAGAACATAATCAAAATTAACAAAAATCAAAATAGACAAAATGCCCTATCTGTAGTCTAAGATTCAGGCAGTGCTTTCCTTACATTCTCTCTGATAGCTGCGTGCTGCTCTCACCTGGCTCTTAGCCACGCCCAGCACGAATAGACCCCTTTTTTAACAGCACAGTCAATTAGAGTGAGCTTCCAATCTTTTGTGCTCTTATCTCAGTCTGGCTCATTCAAAAATGATATGCTAGAAAACGGTAATTAAAATTTGGAATCGGTGTCAAAGGGATTACAAATAAGTACACAGACTACCAACAACCCAACACAAACTAACTTGGTCAGCACAAGAAACAAAAATTAAATAGCTTCACCCCAAGAAAAAAAACACAAAAGCAAAATCGATTTCATTTCAGAGGCATTAAAGATCCAAGCTTCCAATGCAAAGCTATCTTAACAGAAAAGCAAAATTGAGCTAATCACAGGGGACTGGGTGTTCATCACACCAAAATGTTCATTTCAGTTTAATGTCATGGTGCTTAGAAGATGGACGACTTTCCACTAGGATGAAAAGTGTTTGCAAAAATAGACGCTGTGTCTCTTTCCTGGCATGATGAATGATGGTGAAACCTGACCGTGCATGAAGCCTAGCTAGTCTCTGGAAACCATGGATGAAAGCAGCTTGAATTGGTACCAAAATGAGCATTAGAAACCCTGCAGGTGTGTCTTCAAGTTGAACCCTCATTTTCTAAGCAATTAATGCTGATTCAAGCCAGTAGAATAATAAAAAGGGCCACACCTAGAGGAGCCCTGCTGTTTCATACAACTGTGTCTGCTGCAGCAGCTCAGCCACAAATCCTGGACAAGAGATCTCCCGGGGCTGGTGAGCAGCAGGGAGGAGCTATAATCCTGCTCTCTGTGTGAGGCTGGGGGTCAAGTCGTGACAATTATTCATTCTAATAATTAACTCCTGCCTCCCAGGAAAGACCAGGACCCTTTTCTGCTTCAGACTGTCTTCAGACATAACACATACACATACACACATCAATAATAATAATAATAAATATTACCAAAAACTACTAAGAAGAGAAACAGTAACAAATCAGAGGAGCAGCCCAATGACAACCAAATCAGGTATAGGACAACAAAAAGGAGGTTACATTCTATATATCACATCTCTATTCAATTTAGCTCATTTTCTGACTTTAGACCTAACATCCACATCAGATAGGGCTCCTATTTCTGATTTAATCTCATCAACAACAACAATAACAAAATCTGTGGTTCAGTCATCGACAACTATTTATTGAGCCTCCGATATGCATCTGACGCTGATCTGGAGACTGGAAGATGGCACATCAGTTATCCAAACAGACCTGGTTTGTAGGACTTACAGTGCAGTGGGAGTGAGCGACAATCTCCAGCTACACAAGTCAATGCACGGTATGTCTATGATGACAAAACTTAGTAATGCATGCTATGTCTGTGGCTAAACACAAGTCATGTAGGGGCCAAGGATGCTGGTGCAGGGGCCAGTAATGTGGTTGCTCACATGTCATGCTTGGATGAGTGGACACTTGAGCACAAATCTACAGGAAGTGAAGCAATAGCCTCTCAGATACTGGGGAGAGAGCAGTGGCATAGCAAAGATTATGGCCTGGAGGCGGGATGGCCAGCCTGTCTGAGCAATAAGCATATGGCAGCAGAGAAAACTGAATGAGGGCAGGTGTGGGAAGTCAAGAGGTAGAGGAAGGGGATAGGCATGGGGAGGAAGGTAGATAAGATAGCTTTGTAAGCCTTTGTGAGGACCCCAGTTTTCACTGTAGTGAGATGGAAGCCAGCCAGGGCAGGGCTGTGAGCAGAGGCATGGCAGGATCCAGCACCCCATGCATTAGGATGATGGAAGCCTAATAAATGGAGTACACTCAATGCAAACAGGACCAAATTACCTGACCTCTGGAGGCAGATCCACGTTGTTTAGTGTGAATCTTAGACAATTTCTACAAGTGTGTGTGATTTCTACAAGAAAAAAGGATATGCATTTATGGACAAAAAGGTAAATTTTCTCTTTCTCTTCTTGAGCTGGGACATCCATCTTCTCCTGCCCTTGGACATCAGAGCTCCTGGTTCTCAGGCTTTTGGTCTGAGACTAGGAATAACACCATTGATTTGGACTTGGACTGAATTATACCATCTACTTTCCTCGTTCTCCAGCTTGTCAATGGCATATCGTGTCATGTCTCAACCTCCATAATCACATGAACCAATTCCCATGATAAATCTCTTCTTATAAATCTGTTTCTGTATATCCTATTAGTTCTTTCTCTGCAGAACCCTGACTAATACATCCAGACTTGTAGATTTGCCTCGTCATTTAATTTGGCATAATGGTCCTCAAAACAGCGTGTGTATAAGAATCATTGCCCAGGGTTGTATCTATGAAATATGTATCTTGTAAGTAATTTAAGGGACGTTATAAGGTAGTCATTAGAAGATAACTCTCATCTCATGTAAGAGGAAACTCCACAGATGCTTCATTCTAAAATCAGATATTTCTACAATTAAGAAATGGAATGTCTCTAAAAGGAATGGCATTGAATCAGTACATTTAAAAATAGGGTTCAGAAAAGGGAAAGTCTTCACTTATTGATATTAGAAGAAGGCAGGCGACCCTTGCACATGTTTGTTTTTTAAGTGATGAAATCTCATAAGACACAGAGCAGTTTCTCAATAAATCCATTTACTGGACAAGTAAAGGCTGAATGTTCAACATTAAAGATCAAATTATTCACTAAAAAAGTTACATTTTTATGATATATGAAAATATATGAATATATGAAATCTCAAATATATACGAAATCTCAATTTAGAATTTACAGCATTGTAATACTGTAAGAGATATTTTAGTCTATAATGTCTTGTTAAATAAATGTCTTGTTAAATAACTTAAGTAGCTCGCCCAAGGTGACATAGTTAAATATTTGTTTTGAAAATATCTGCTAATGGTAACAAAATAATAATGATAATAATTATGGAAATTATGTAGGTCTCAACAATCACCAAAATGCATCTTCGATCAGTAAGAAAATTTATTTTATGCTGGTCAAATTCAGCCAGAATGCCCATGGGACCTGTAATTACAGTGACTCATTCTTGAAAAAGTTGTTGTGAGTAGTCACTGTTCCTACAATAATGCAGTGGTTTTTGCTTATAAAATTCCCCTGAAGTTAAACCAACTTAGAGGTGATGACTTTGGATGCAGAAATTATTACATCAGGTAAATCCATCAACAAGTGTTTCAACACAATGGGTTTTATGTTTTTCTCTACTTTTTCAAAAAGAATCCTTCTGCTCCTTCTTCTAACCACACTGTTTACTTACACAGACATGTCTATCCAGTTGAAATCATAAGCTTGACTAACTGTATTATGACCTTATTGAGGATAAAATTCAATACGGTCCCTAAACTCTGCGAAAGGATCTTAGAAATAAATCTGACTCAAATTGTTAATTTTAGAGATTAGGGCACTAAAACAATGGAAATTACTTTCCCCAAATTGCATTATGGAATATGGACTAGGACTCAAATTATCTGGGAGTTATTCTGATCTCTCCACTGTGCTAGGTTGCTCTCCTGTGTCAGACAGAGACGTCTAGCTTCCTAAAACTGATTTCATTCTGTCATCCTCGTTTCTTCCAGGATAAAATTAGGACTCCTAAGCCTGACATTTAAGATTCACCCCAATTTTGTTGAATTTATTGCACTAATTATATTCACCATTACTCCTCAATGTAAGTATGCTACTAAAGCCAGTTTGATCTTTTTCCAGTTCACAGAGCATACCTTGCTATCTGTACAAAATTACAAAATCAGAAAGATCTATTAGACTGATGAGAGGGCCATATAAACAAAATATTAAAACAAAGGATTTTAGCTACTAGATCAATTAACTTAGAGAAGGTTATGTTCTTAAAATCCAAAAATCTGTGGGTTCTAAGTGAAAGAATTCTGTAGTGTTGTAAAACAGAAAATTGAGAGGTAGAAAGAAAATACTGTATAAACAGACTGGTATCAATGTCTCCTCTTTTATAAAAACCAGGTGGCATGAGGAGGAGAGTAGATTTTGAAAGAGGGTGTCAAGATCAACCTGCAAAGTTCTAAATAAAAAGTGGAAATATTCCAGAAGTGAACTCTTCATAAAGATGTCTGGATCTGCATTCAAAGCATCAGATGGAACTAAATGAGATGGGCAGAAACATGAATTCTAGATAAGGAGACAAGGATAATGACCCAGGGCTCAACTCAGATAACCAAGTCCTACCTGTTGACCAGACTATGACAGTTGACACAAAGATGGTGCCACCTTTAACTCTGGTCTCCTTAGTCTTGTGTAATCATAATTGGAAGATATTTCTTGGAGGGAAAAGAAAGATAATTCTTATCCCAATACTTTTGGGTAGCCAGTGGTCACAGCAGAAGTTTGAAGCAAAAAATCCAAACAAACACACACACACTTATAGACAGCACGGCATTAATTATTCCCCTTTCTCCCTCTCTATCCAAATTCTACCTTTTTTTCTCTTTTTCTGAAGCAGGAGGAAATATATGCACTACTTATTTTGTACACATATTCTTCCTTGGTGGGTTTCATCATTAATTTCTGTATTGCTTTAAGATCATTCACACAGTCCCTTCAGAGAGGATATTCAAATGGGAAACTAAAAGCTAAAACAGCAAGACCAAAATTCAGTCTAAGTATGCTGGTATGTAGCCACAAAAAAGTGTAGCTCCTCCAAGTTATTAGTATTGAAAACAAAATATAATTAGTGGAGAATTCCTATTGCCTTTATATGAACACTCGTGTAAGTCACAGAGGAATGGGATGGGTCCAGAAGCTCAAAAGTGGGGCTCTTCATACAGTCAGCTCTAAATAAAATTATTGCTAAGGATCAGGACAACCAGGAAGAGCAGGAAGAGAAGAATAAGAGACATTTATCAGAAATATTCAGAAAATTGACAAGACATCAATAACACATATCACCTCCAGCTTAAATGAAGCCATAAGTAAAATATTGTTCTAAGACATGGCTAGCGAATATGTCTTCTCAAACAGAAAAAATGAGGGAATATCAATTACATACCAGTCACATTTGTTGAAAAAAGTGTTATAAATTTCTCTTTACAGTGCATTAGATTTATTGTATAAAACAGTGGCTATATTCATATAACACAGAAGTATTCATATATTAAATATTTAAGAGTAACTGAGATATTTAAGTGTAATGATTAAAGACCAAAATTCTCAGGCATCATTATGATGTTAATTTTTTAGTTTTTCCCTAAGAGTTAGCATTTAAGAGAGCAACTAGTTCCCTTTAAGGTACAAACCCACATTAGTAAGTTCTTTGTAAAGTAAGAGTTTTCTACTTCTCTTTGCACATAAGCTGTATCCGACTGACTCCCACAGTTATTCATGCTGTCTCCAGCCAGCAGTACATAAGGACTACCATTTTGCCTCAAGCCAAGCTCAACTCAGGCAAAATTAGCACGTACAAGATGAGCAGATGAATTTGGTGCAGAGGCCAAACAGAATATGAAAGGGAGGCACCTCCTAGGCACCTGCTTCAAACTGTCTGGACTCTTGGCCTTCCAAGAGTATTTGCCAGACATGTGGAAATGTTAACTGAACTAAGATTTACTGCCTAGTCTCTCCTCACTGTCTGCCTCACACTTCTTCCATGAGGCAAATCTGTTTTCTAACTTCAGTCTGTCTGAGGCCCGGAAGAAAAGCAAAGAAGAAGCAGGAAGAGAGCAAAAAGTTCTAGACAGGTTTTGAATCAAAGGGAAATATCCCTTCCTCACTTGATCCAAATATAGAAATTTTCAAGAGAAAAAAATAACCACTATCTTTACAATATCTCTTGCTAGACTTCATTTGTAGTCCTTTGAAGAGGCTGTATTTGCTTATTTGCCAAATTGGCCTGCTTTAAGGGCTCTTTGTTGGGTCCCTAAAAGAACAGAATGTCTTGTTCATTTACATACAGTAAACAGATGTTTCCTTCAAACAGGACAAAATTGGGAAATAATTCTGAAACTCAATCCATTCATTGTAGCTTTGAAAATCCTGGCTAACAAGAATCCCAAAAGGATGTACTGCCAGTTGTTTATATGAGCGGATTATGTTATAAAAGCATGTTTATGAAAGACTATTCATCTTTTGTTTCCTGCACACCAAGTTGCAGTTTAACCACCATTTCAGAGACAAGCATTATGGGCTTCTATTATTTATCTATTTGTGTTGCGATAAAACTGCGATTCATAAACAGACTGGCAGTATACATGTCAAACTTACTTTATGGTTTTGGTTCAGTTCTACTTCAGAAGTTGAAAATAAAATCTAAAAGAGAAATATTTTCTTCCAGAGGTCATTGTTTAATCTTCATTCATCTGGTAGAGATCATTTTCTCTCTGTGTCTTTCATTCTGGAAATTAGGAAAAGGAAAAGAATTCTTCCAACTGTTCTGGGACCTTTTTTTTTTCAGTCTCATCAATTATCTTGGAAAGTCAGCTATGTGAGTATTCTCTGAATTCCAAATGGGTCGTTTGTACCTTGATGCTGAACATCAGCAGATCTTGGTGTAGTAAAGCGCAGTGGACAGAAAACATTACTCTACGGAATAATTGCTCAGGTCTCTGTAGGGGATGTTTGTTTTGTTTTTTTAACAACCTAGGAAACTAGGCTGTGCAAAGCCGAGCAACCCTAGAAGTGCAAACTATAAAACTGAGCAAGCATCCAGAAACTACCTTCCCCGCCCACCTCTGACCCCTCATATCAGAAAAAGAAGACAAATCCTGGAACAAGATCCCTAGTGGAAGTAGGTTTTGGATTCTCAGGTGGTTTCCCAAGAAGGTCTTAATTCTAGAAATTACCTGATACTTAACTGTCTCATTAAGTGGGAAGTTAGCATTTGCTTTATTGGTGAGGCAGCTTTGAAGATTAAAAAATCAAAATCAAAAACCCTACTTTGGTCACAGCCAAAGGTTTTTAGTCTATAAATAACCCTAGTTCCAACACTACTATCTATGAGAAGACATCACTCTACTTTTACCAAGCTACAGAAGGAAGACTAGAATGTTCTGATGTGAAGAGTCTACAGTCACATTGCTTTCATTAAAACTGGTTCACTCTGCAGGCATTTCTTAATTGTCTACTATGTTTCTGATACCATTTGAGGTGCTGGGAATATAGTCATAATCAAAACAAAAATCTCTTATATTCTAGGGAAGGGATACACACAATAAAAAGTAAAATATAAGATATGTTGAATGGTAATGAGTGCTAAGGGAGAAAAAATATATCAGGAAGGTAGGATACAAAATGTCCATGGGTGACATGGAGACAAGACAGGTTGGGAGACTTTCCTGGGACACGGACTTTTGAGAACAGCCTGAGTTCTCACCAATGTGAAGGAGCTCTGTGGATGTCAGTGCAAGAGTGTTTCACACAGAGGCAACAGCAAGTGCAGAGGCCCAGAGACAGGCATGACCCTGGAGTGCTCAAGCAACTATAAGGAGGTGTGGTCGCCATGAAGACACGCTGCTTGGATTTCCTGCTATGTGGGCGATAGTTGGCCACAGCCCCAGCTTCCAGTCCCCTGGGTTCACCACCGTGTCCACACCTAGGCCACGCTTCCTGTAGGCTGCTTCCACCCAATGATTCAATGATTGCCCATGGTGAAGGCACTGGTGCAGGCCCCTTCCTGCTTCTAATCAGGACTTTAAGGACTTTTGAGAAGTCCCCATCAGTCTGGCCAAAACTTCCTTAGACTGACTCAGTAGTCTGACACTCTTCTAACCCGATCCTCCTTCCTTCCCTGTCTCCTGCATCACATCCCTATATCAGACCTGCATCATGGTGGGAACTGTCTGCCTTCCTATTCCCCCATCCTCCCCTTAGTTCACAGGCATTTTGAGAACTGCAGAACTCTCCGCACCAAGAGGCTGACCAAACTCTAGCGTGGCTTCTAGCCACATAAGGCTGTGTCTCTAGGATGACCCCAGCCCCCCATAAAATGCCTGCCTGAGAAGGCTCAATGCTGCCAGGAAAATTTACTATTTGTTCTAGCCAGCTTCTGAACATGAAGAAATAAGATGGAGAAAGCTTTGTTGAGATGTCGATAAGGCTAACGTGGGGTAAGGCTGGCGCCATAAATAATTAAGGAAGAAAAGGGAAGAAAAGCTCGATGTGTGCTGTGTGGACTCATGGTCAGGAGGAAGAAGACTCCTGGATGGCAGATGACGCAACAGCTGAAGGTACATCTAGGGTATTTCGTAAGCAGTTTCCTGTGTGGTTGTCAGTGTAAGTCCTCTCATACTTCTCTTCACAGAATCGTCATCAAAATATATATTGCTTACTAATGATTTTAAAAATGTGAGTAAATGTGTGTGAATACATTTGTGTGGTTGTGGAGGGGGTGGTTAGGATGACAAATGTTGAGTCTTGCTTCAACTTTGCACTAAAGACTGCCCATAAGAGGACAGTCATAAATGGGTTAATGTGAATATCATAATAGGAAGTTATCAATAGCAGGATTTATAGTTATTGGTTGTAACAATGTATACACATTTCTTGCAGTAACTAGTCTACTAATAAAATACCACATACCATGTACAAAAAATTGAGGAAAGTCTCATATGATTCAAGTGGAGAATGTAAACCAGGGTGTAATAAGAGTTTGGAGAGGAAAGTAAGGGCCAGATTAGACAGGAGTTTTAGGCCATATTAAGGATTTTGGAAACTATTAATTGATGTTAACTAGGGAAGAGTTAAGATCAGATTTACACTTTTAAAAATTACTCAAAGTAAAAGTATGAAAGATTTATTAGAGATGGGTAAAAATTGATGAAAAGAGATTAGGTAGGAGACTATCACACATTTTAGACAAGAGAGGATGGTAGCCTGGACTAAGGTGGAAAGATTAGGGATAGAGAGAGAGACATATTCAAGGTGAGACAGGACTTGATAGTTTCTGGATGGAGGGAACTGGTAAGAGAGGAGAAGTGAGGATGATGCTGAAGTTTTGGCTTTAACTAACTAGATGATTGACACAATCATTTCCTGACAATGGAAAAATGGAAGGCAGAAAAAGTTGAATGGGAAATATCACTTTGAGCTAGTCATTCTGAGCTGTTCAAAGGTATCTAGTTGAACTTGATAAAGTAATCCCCACTTATCCTTGGTCAACCACAGTCTGAAAATATTAAATGGAAAATTCCAGAAATAAGCAATTCAGAAGTTTTAAATTGCATGCCATTCTGAGTAACATGATGAAATCTTGAGCCATCCTGCTCAGTCCTGGCCAGGACACGAATCATCCCTTTGTCCAGCATTCCACGCTGTAGACCCTACCCTCCTGTTAGCCCGTTAGTTAGGAAAAAACAGTATATATAGGGTTCAGTACTATTTGTGGTTTCAGGCATCCCCTGGGGGTCTTGGAATGTATTCCCCACAGATAAGGGGGTCCACCATATCCTACTACTATACTTGGATTTCCAAAATCAGATCAAGGCTAAAGATATAGATTTAGGAGCCATTTTCTACCCAATATTCATTCTTTCCTTTTCATTGTTAACAGGACCCCAATTTTGTTCAAAGAGATAATAAATGCACACCTTCTCAGACTTATTAACGCATCGAGTTGGTCACATGACTCAGATTGCTCCAACGAGACATACAAGGAATCTTCGAGGAGCTGCAGGGAAGGTCTATGCTTTCATGACACATGTACCAGTCTTTCGCCCACTTGCCCTCCCCCTTTCTTTATGCCTGAGGGACTGTGATATATCTGGAGATACAGCAGCTATATTGCAACTACATTCCTAATATAAGTGGTAATGGAAGTGATGGGAGTGGGTAAAATGTAGGAGAAACAAAGACAGAATGTAGAGCAAAACATGAATATGTTCAAAGACATATTCTAAGCAACTTCAAAATTGAGTGTTTGATTAGAGCAGAACGTACTGGAAGACTAAAATAAGAATGAGTAGACAAAGGTTCTGGGAAAAAATGAAAGAGTATGGAGGGAGAGAAGATGAGAAAAGAGAATGTTTTAACAAGGAAGGAATGATTGATCACTTTAAATGATATTGAGAAGGTAAGAAAAGTAATTGATATTTTCCAACTAGAAAATCTAAGATAAATAAGTAAAAATTAACACAATGTATAGGAGATTTCAGTAAGTGGATCAGATATAGGGTAACAGATCCAAATTTGTCCTAATTGAAACTTCAACTCATTCTGCAACATGAATGCCTTTTGGATATTACTTTTTCTCCCTAGACTTGACTATTTTATTTTTCTTTTTGTTTTATCACCTTCCTGGAGAATCCCCTCATAGCCATTGCCAGACAGTCAGTGGTACCCCCAGAATGTCATCTCCACCCTCTCAATGTCATTTGCAGCTCATTTGCAGCAAAATGAATTTTTAATGTTTGGGATGTTTAACTGATTGTTTTAAATATATTTTTTTCTCAGCTATCAAGGCTCTAAATGCCATTATTCTGAGGGAAAATCCCATAGATCATCCCATAAGAAAAATTCAGTCCTTGTCTGAGAAAAATATAACAGCAGTATTGAAATAAAGCAGATCCACAACCAATGTGTTCATAATTTTCCTTTGTATAAAAGGAAATTGTTAATACCTGAGGAAAACTTTTCCCAGTACAAGGGCCTTCTAAGAATATGACCACAATTATTTACTATCATTACTGCTGAGAGACATGTAAAAAGATGAATTGTTGGATTCCTTTTATGGTCGGGGAGAATGCATTTCATAAAGATGAGTGTCATAGAACATTTATTTTTACTTCAGGCCATGCCCACTGAATGGGAGCCAATAAAATATTCATTTTCTGCTGTCCTCCCTTTTTGGGGGGTAATGGGCTGTCGTGGAGAGCCATAAAACATCATTACGCTAAGAAGCTTTGAGACAAAGGGAGCCAACTCACGTCCGGAGTTAGTGTCTATGTGGCATTATTGTGCCCCATGTGTTTGCTGACCAGCCAAGTCCCCAAGAAGTGGTGAGCCAGGGCTTGTTGATCAAGGAGAGGGCACTGGGCCAATGAAGACCCACTGTCCTGGCTGCCAGGTATTTTCCAATGCAATTATAGAAAGAATATCCCATGTGAGCTTCTGGTTGCTCTGCCTTTTCCCTTCAAAGTGAAATTCTAGAAGCTTGGAGAGGTGGGATTTGGTGGGAGGTGTTAACAAGCTGTTTGCGTAGGTGTCTTGCCTTTTGGGAAAGCAAAATTGGTAACTGCTAATACAATGCTGTATTAGTTTTCTGTTGCTTCATAACAAATTAGCATGAACTTTGTGGTTTAAAACAACACCTATATATAATCTCACAGTTTCTGTAGGTCCAAAATCCAGGCACAGAACAACTGGGTTCTCATAGGGCTGAAATCAAGGTGTCCACTGGCTGTGATCTCATCTGGAGTTTGGTGTCCTCCCCCAAAATCTTTCAGGTCCTAATGGTTGTAGAACGGAGGACCCCTTTTTTAACTGTTTATCAACCAGGGTAGCTCTCAGCACCTAGAGGCCACCCTCAGGTCCTAGTTCATTGGCCCCCTCCATAGACGGTTCACCACATGGCTGTTTCCTTTCTTCCAGGCCAGCAGGAGAGGATTTCTGACTTCTGGGAAGGCATGGATCCTTTTAAAGTGTTCACTTGATTAGGTCAAGTTCATTCAGGAAAATTTCCCTTTTGCTTTACTCAAAGTCAACTGATTAGGGATCTTAATTACATCTGCAAGATCCATTTTGCCCTATAATGTAACATAATCTCAGTGGAATCCCATCATATTCACAAGTCCTACCAGCACTTAAAGGGAGGGAATTACTCGCGGTGTGTCTATTAGGAGGAGGTGACCTCAGGGCCATCTTAGAATTCTGCCCCCGACGCCATTCTGACCATATTAGAGAAGGGCTTCTCCAGACAAAACTCCTTACTCTGCTTTATTTTTTTCATAGTATTTATCACTGTCTCATACCATATTGTTTATTTATCTACTTATTTATTCTCTCTACCATTAGAATGCCAGCTTCACTGGAGCTGGGACTCCATCTCTCCTATTCCCCAAACAGATGTGCCTGCATATAGTAGGCATTCAATAAATATTGGTTAATTGAGCAAATGAATGAATGAATGAATGAGTGAACAGCGAATCAAAAATGCAGGTTTTCTACATCCTAATAGGGTTCCCTTTCCCTACGTGCTGCTCACAAGAAAATGAAGACAGTCCCGCTAGTCCGATCTCCCTCTCCTCCAAGATGGCAGTCCTACAGTAGTCTCCATAGAGCCACACTTGGGCCAGCATGAACTTGACTTCTAGCACTGCTTTGTGATTAATTCCTTCACTAACTCTGCCTTTCATTTGACCCCTACTCTTCTTGTTTTTAATTTCTAAAGTTAATTTTACATTTTTCTCAAAGTAATTCATACACAAAGATCATAATGTTTGATGGCACTAAAGTCATGCGCACAAGCACACACATACATGTTAATAACCAGTCCCTTCCCGTTCCTGCCACACGTCCACCCCAGAAGCAGCTTTGCTTCTAATATATTTAGAAATAATGAACTTCTGCTATCATTTCTTGACATCGCTTTTGGGGTTATCTGTTGTGGTAGTTGAGGACTCAGCTCCAGAGCTCAGACATGTGGCGCAGATCACCCAGTGGGTGGCTTCCTCTCTTTGGGATCCTGAGAGTCTTTCAGTATAACAGTTTCTGCAGGAGGCTGAACCCAGGAAAGGGCTGAAGCTGTGGCTCATTAGAACTGAGTTCCTGGTAGTGGTAGAATTGTGGTCTCAACTGCCTGTAATGAGATGGTGGCAGTTCTTCAGGAGAACTGGATGGTTTAGAAAGATTGCTGTTACTGGGCTGCCACGGGAAGTAGAGGGAAATCCAAAGTGACATTGAATAATTGAAGCATTTTGTTACCTGGGTGATTGCTAACCTGGCATTACTTCTCTCCAGTATGTGGCTCATTTGTCATTTTCCTTACTCTCTTTCACATTCTGAACTTGTTGTTAGACCTGCTCCCCACACCACTAGGTCACTAGCAATATAGACTCCTTCTTTCCCTAGCTTATTTGTAGTATTCTTGAGTTTTTAATCAACCTGTCATCCATCTGAATGCAAGCCCAATGAACACTCTAGCATCCTTGCTTCCTTGGTATTTTGCAAGGTAATTCATATTATGTAGCTTCTCATTTGCATTTCAGCTTTGAAATTAAGGGACTTTGTGACATAAGGGTAAATCCTTTAATCTCTCACATTCTCTGTTCTCTTGTCTGTAAAACTTGGGTAAAACAGTCCTCTGTTTACTTCACAGTGCTATTGAGAGGTGGAATAAATACTATATGTCAGCATTGTTTACAAACTATAAAGCATTATTCTGATATTATTATTAGAACCCAAAGAGGTGAAGGTGCTGTTACTGTGGATTGAAGACCCAGGTTCGAGTACCATCACAATCATTTCCTAGGTCTTGGGTGAGTCACCGCACATGGCCTTTCAGCATTCCAGCTTCTATTTCTCTTGCTTTTACTATTTCCATGGTCTGCAGTGTTCATTGCTGCTGGCAAATTGAGCTTTTGGGCTGGATGGACTGAAGAAGAGTCTGTAACTCCTTAGTGCCTGCCACTGTTTGGGGAACCAACTGGCTTCCTTTTGTTTTGGTGGTCAACTCCTCTGCAGAGAACCTGTGAGGGAGGGTGCTATGCTCTGAATGTGTCCCTCCAAAATTCATAAATTGAAACCTAACCCCCAAGCTGATGGTGTTAGGAAGTGAGGCCTTTGGGAGGTGATTTGGTCATGAGGGGAGAGTCCTCATGAATGGGATTAGTGCTCTTATAAAAGAGATCCAAGAGAGATCCCTAGCTCCTCCTGCCATGTGCAGATACAAGGAGAAGTCTGAGATCTGGAAGAGGGGACCATGCTGGCATTTGGATCTCAGATTTGCAGCCTTTAGAACTGGGAGAAATAAATGTCTGTTGTTTATAAGCTATCCAATCTGTAATGTTTTGTTGTAGCAGCCTGAACGGACTAAAACAGAGGGAAATACCCAGGTGGTATGATCCTCATGACAGCAGACAGGCTCAAGGACTGCTTCACAAAGACAGACTTTAGCCTGGTGAAGGGCTTGGCAGGAGGCAGCTCTGAGATGGCCACTACTAAGTCAGCACTACTATGCTCCACAGAGCACCCAAAAGGACCTGATCAAATTCTCCCTAAAAATTAACTCAGGAGAACAAAGAGAAGGTGGCCACTCGACTCAGGGCTGCAATACCAAACAGCAATGATCAAACTTCCTTGTTAATCAGGGAGCTTACTGAATCCTCCAGTATCAGGAGAACTGGGACTCTGCATCACTGTGCCACTCATAAGGCAATTTTTACCTTAACATCAAATTCTTAAGCATTTAAAAATGTTTTCCCATTAGTAATTTGTATATTTCTCTTCCTTATGACCTTGAAAGCTTGGGCGGTTGCCCCAATACTCGAAGGCCAAGTTGTCTTTGGAATCTGAATGACAAAGACTATCCAAAGCTAGCCACAGGATGAATGGAGAAGCGAGGATGAGAATAGGCAGACAGTAAATAGAAATATGGTATGAGGGGCTGTGTAAGCTTAAATTTTTTCAAATAGTAAAATTCTTTGACAATGAATTCTCTAATGCAGGTTCGTATTGTACATCGAGACCAAGGACGGGCCCTTTGCATACGTTTGTCACTGAAAAGCTTTGGTGGCTGAAAATTATCAGATTAGGACACAGGAGAGATAAATAGCACACTTGCTCCTGTTGGTTTGTCAATGCAGAGACAAACAAGCTATAAAGTGAGCCAGTTCATCGCTAGTGCTAGAGGAAGGAGCCACCAGAAAGGAACGTTTCCATGGAGGTGGAAATTTCTGGCCATAACACACTCTGCTGGACGGGGAGCAGAACAAGGGAGCTGGCTGCGAAAGGGCAGAATCTTTCAAAAGTTTTTGACCCTGACTGAGCGAAAGAAATGTATTTGGCATTGTATTTTGCCTTATGATCCAGTAAAACCAGACACACACACACGACTGAATCAAAAGTTTACAGGGCAATACTTAGCCTAACAATAAGTGATTTAGATTTGCTATTAATAGAGTTTTCTATTCTATTTCATTTTTTATAAAATATGATGATGACAGACCACTTGGGTGAGACCCTCCATTTGAAAAATATGTCAGAGGAAACGTTCTGAGAGTTATGGTGGGTCTGTCCAGCCTTCTTATTTCATCCTTGGAAGTGAATTTTTGCCTTTTTGGATGGGATGGAATTGGGGTGGAAGGTTGTGATAATAAGGGATTTTGATGCATGGCTTCCTCATGTGCCATGTGATTTCCGGAATACCAGGAAATCCAAACCTTTTCCCCACCACCTCTCTGACACCTGAAACTCATCATCGCTTCCATCTCCTGCTTCAGTAGAGGTCTACCGAGTGTCTGGTGTATGGTCTGGCACTTTTTTTCTTTAAGAAGGAACTTTGGGTGATTATTTTCCTTTCTAGTTCTTGATGGTTTTCTTTTTTCCATTAAAAACACTTTATCTAAAAAGGAAGACACTTTGGAATTATATTCAGTGACTTAGAGAAAATATGCATTTGTTTCGATTTGTTCAGAATGCTTTTAAGTGATAGAAATAGACGTCTTAATTGTGACTTTAACGATCAAGGTCTAGTTTAATATTCTCAGAAAGAAGATGGCTGCACATATGAAAAAACCTACGATAACAACATTTGTGTCCAAGTCTTTGCAAGCTGGCTGTGAAAATTCATAAGCTATCATCTAGACCTGCCTGTCCATGAATTTTTGACATCTTACAACTATGTTGGAAAACAAAAATGCTTCATTGGCCTTTTGCCAATAGGAAGAAAAGGGCACCAATAATTGCTGGATACCTGCTAACTAATAGAAGCTTGTCCTTTATCAATTTCTAATAGTATGTCAAGCTGTCAGCCAGGAGAGAACCACGTGAAAAGACTTGGCTCTTTTGTCTGCCCATTTATTTTCATTGGCACATTCAGAAAATCATTCTGAATAGCTTGTCTTACCTATCATAATGGCCTATGTTTTTCAAGATCCGGTGTAATATTCAGACTCTCTTCAAAAATGTTGTCGCTTCTCACCTCTACTACTACACTAGCTAGCTAACTGGTTTCTTTATTCTCTAGACTTACCCTCCTTCAGTTTAGCCTATTTACTATTCTTGTCAAAATATACTCTTCACAGCTGCTTATTTATGTCTCCAAGTGTTCTAACTGTGCATTGTTATATGCTATGCTTCCTCTTGGGTTGTCTTTCCTAACTTGGAGTGTGGAAGTTTACCAATCTTTCAGGGATCAACTGAAATGTTATTCACTCAATGATTTATTCATTAAGCAATATGTATGTATTACAGACTTATTATATGCCAGGCTCTCTAATTATTATTATTATTATTATTATTATTATTATTATTATCATATATTCCTAACTCTCATGGTGCTTACCATCTAGTTGAGGAGAAGGAGCAGTAAACAAACAATTGCACTACAATGTGATGACCACCATGTTAGAGGAAGTATAGGGTATTCTGTTTCCATAAGAGAAACATGTAAAACCAGTTTATTGGAATTAGAGAAGGCTTAGAATAAGTAACATTTAGGCGAAAACTGAGATTGATGAAAGATGGTAAGGAACAGAAGAGAATGATCCAAACAAAGGGAAAAGTGTGTGTGAGAAATCTATAGCTGAGAGAGCATAGCGCTTTTAAGGAACTAAAAACACTTGGCATTGGCAAGCTAGTAAAAGCAAAAGTTGAGACTTGGAAACTATACAAAAACCAGATCATGCAGGGACTCCATCCTGAAAGAAACAGGAAGCCCTTGAAATATTTTAAGGAGACTAATGGCTGTATTACTTTTGCATGTGAGAATAACAGTTTTAGCTGCTATGAGGAAATCTGATTAAAGAAAGGCAAACTTGGAATAAGAGGCTCCTACAAAAGTCCAAATGCAAGATGATGCTGGCCTGAACTGGAGAAGTGGCAAGGAGGGAGAGGGAACTCAGAAGTTTTGAGACCTTTAATTGTGGAATGCAGGCTTTGCCAATGGGTTGGCTGAGCAGGGTGTGAGAGAGGGGAAGCATAAGGCCCAGTCAGTGACTCGGGCAATGGGTTATTTGGAAGTACCATAGAGAACACACAGGAGAAGGAATGATTTTAGGGTGAAGGTTTGGATTGTGGCATGTCATTTTCCGGTATTTGTGGGAAAGCCAAAAGAAGAGGTATACTACACAGTAGGGACCTGAATGTGAAAAGAGACCTCTGAGTTTTAGTTGTGAACTTGCGAATTAAATTGTTAGATGGTAATTTAAACTATGGGAATGAATGGCATTCACAGGGGCAGACAGTGAGAAGAAGACTTGGAACAAACCCTGAGAAACACACAATTTAATGGCTTGGAAGAGTAGGAGGCCCAAAATAATGATAAGGAACAACCAGAAGAATATGGGAAAACCAGAGGGTATGTTATCACGGGTAGTAGGAAAGACAGTGCTTTAAGGAAAGAGGGTTTAAGTGTGCAATACTCCCAAATAATCATCAGGTAAGAACTGAGATTTGCCTGTTCGTAGGATTTCTATAAGTACTAGTTTGCCCAGGAAAGTCCTGATTTATGCTATGAAGGTGTCATTACGAGTAGCCCACCTTTCACTCTAAAAAGCATCCCATTTTAGATGATAAATGGTAAGGCTAGTTTTAGGGAGTTGGGGAGTACAAAAGCTAGCAGGTAGGAGGTTGAGAATTGAATCATAGAAGGTAAAGTAGAAACACACTTAGCTTAGATGGTTCTTTGGTTTGGCTGTGGTAGAAGGGAGAGAGAGAAGAGAATTAGTTGAGGAAGTAATGGAGAAAAGGGAGGGTGTTTATAATGACCCTGTGTAAATGTTGACAAGAAAGAACTTTTATACAAAGAAAAGGCAATGATTAGAAAGAAGTGTCTCAGAACGCAAAGGAGATAGAGTTAGAAACACAAATGATGAGCATTAGAAAATAAAATAGTAGCTTTTCTGCTGCATCCAGAGAGAAGGAAGAAAGGATGCACCACCAAATACAGTAAGCCTGTAGGCGCACTGGGAATTTTTATCAGATGACTTCTTTTTTCACTGTAAATTTAGAGGCTAGTTTACCTGCTTGGGTTCCTTTGGTCTAATATTCAAACTACATTCTTTGAGTGTTGTAAATCAAAGCACAGTAGGTTAGCGATTATTAGCTGGATTTTGTGAGGGTGAAACTGAGGACTAGCTATTTTAGGTTAGTGTACAGGGTCTAGAGGCAGTGGCAGGTGTGGGATGTGGCAAAGCTGGATGAGGGCAGGAGCATTGGGGGAAGTTCTGTGATGAGAAAGCCTGAGTTCTGAATTCTGTGCAAGTCTGCAGCTATCCTTCCATTTCCACGTACATTAAACAACAAACTTATCCAACTTCTAGCCCTTGTTTTTGAAGTGGTGGGAAGTGATAGGAGACGACACCTCAATGAAATGCCTCCTTGATTTCTCCTTTGGGAATTCTTCCACACTTTAGGAAAAAGGAGAGCAACAGCATCTTATCACAGCACATCTGCCTTCTAAAGAAATGCTCATCTGCATCCAAGTTTGAGAATCGTTATGGTGATTCCAACCTACTACATAAAATACCTAAATCAGATTTTTGTACCAGGAGTGGAAAGAAATCTTTATTTAGAGAAAACATACCTGGGCTTAAACTCAGTTTTGCCCCTTAGCAATTGTGTGATTTTAGAAAACTTATTTAAACCTGAGCCTCTGCTTGCTCATCCATAAGACGGGGATGTTGAGGTCTGCTCCACTGAAGGTGCACAGCTTCTGTAAGAAGTGGATCAAGCAATGTATATAAAAGCACAGGTAAACAAATGCAAGCTGTAAAACCAAAAGAAGTGCCTGGGCCATCTCTGTGTGCCTTGAGATCCAAATGGACCCAAGACAGTGAGTTCATTCTGTTGGAAGAGTGTGGAATGATGGATGGAGTGGAAAATAGAAAGTACACTCTATAGTCAAATTTCAAACAAGTAGAATTCAACTAATTAACACTATTAATTAACCAATCAAGGCTTTGTGGGTTTGGGTGGGGTATTCTTGTATTTAATTTAGTAGACAGACACACTTCCCTACTCCCACTCCCCCTACACCCTACCACCAAATTCCTAGGATATGTCCTGGAACTGAAAAACAGCTTAATATCTGCATCAACAATACCAGACACTTATACATGGCAAACTTTAAATCGCATCGGTTTTAATAACTCCCACTATCATATATTTCTCAAGTCCGGGACAGTTGAGAAGGTTATTATAACTAAGTTACAGTTTTTTCCCCATTAATTTTGAAATTACTAAAAATGTAATGCCATTGTTCAAGCAATTCAAAAAATTAAAATTTTACTGTAGGCCATCCTTAGACATTTGACTCTGTTCAAGCTAATCTGCTTAAGTTTGTTTATATGAATGAAGAATTCTTGGCTCTACATTTTGCAATTATCTCGCAATCATCTCACCCTGCCTGAACTGTCTTTCCTCCTAAGTGGGCCCATCTGATAGTTGCCGTTGAACACATTTCCAGCCTTGGTTTGCAGAGATATGTCTGGATGTGCATTCACTTTGAGTCTCTGCTTTTGCAATTGAGAAAAGACTGGTGACGTATTTTAGCAATGGAGGCAGAGGCCAATGATCTTCTTCTCCCCCAGTCCTTTGCTGCAACGTCCCATGAGGACAGCAGTGCAGGCCAGGCGGATTCTCCCCAATCCCTACCTGAATGAAATAGCAAATAATGTGGGAGTCAAACCTTACAATAACGAGGGAGAGTAGTTATTCTGAGAAGTTTAATTCAGATATGATTGTCTTCCCTAATGTTGCAATTTTAAATGACAGTGAAAAACTCCAAAGACAGGCACAGCCAATGTGATGGTTATTCCTTTCTACTTCCAGTCCCACCTTCCCCTCTCATGTGTTCAAGGGACTTACTCCATAACTCCAGTTGGTGATTGGTAGTTAGTATAGTCCAATCATGGTTATTCCATGCCCTTTACCAATAATCGGTAAAGGAATAGGCATGTGATAAAAATCCTGGCCAACAAGATGTAGGGGAAACTCTGCTCAAAGTCTTCTGGGAAAGTTTTTATTCAATATTACAGAAAGTTGTTGTAATAAGAGGCTCCAATGTTTTCCTGCCCTTGGTGAGGTTGTGTGTGGAGTGTTGTCTAAGGGTAGGGTGTTTTGTGACTGTGAGGAGCAAGCCAGACAAGGATGGCCAATGTGGCACAGGTCGCAGAGTGGAAATATGGAAAGGAACTGGCTCCTTGATGATTTTGTTATATTACTGAGCAAACTAATTCTGTAACCAGTTGTCTCTAGGCTCATTGTTATTTGTAGCCAAAAGCACCTTACACTACCCTTAATTAATTTTACATGAGGTCATTTCCTCCTTTTGTTTTCATCAAGACAGTGTTCATTGGCAGGCCTTTGATTACCTTCTCGCTGGGATGAATACCCACAGGTCCGCTTCACAGAGATAGAAAGCAGAGTAAATAGGAAAAAATAGCAAAGTACTATGGTCCTAGAATCAGAACTTCATTCACTCTATTTGCTTCATCAACTCTACCAGCGTCCTGACCTCCTGAGTCACAGGCAACACCTCTCCCTCTTCGCTGCCTCTTACCGACCTCCCTGAACGTGGCCACCCATTGCCTACACCTCTGCGCTCCCCCTGACATTTTCTGTTTGTCTGGTTTCCTACACAGTCCTAACCTCTGCTATTGTGGTCTCATCCCACTGCCATTCACACGCCAACATGATGTGTTCTCAATTTTGAGCTTGACTTATAGCTCTGGCAGTATTTGACAGTACTCTCTGTGTCCTCAGCTTCTACCCTAGACCCCCTAATAGCATCTGAGAATCCGAAACCTGCAACTGGAACCTGACTGAAATAAGGGTTTTTCAAATCAGACATTGCACTGCTGTCATAGCATGAATCTTGGGACTGTCTTGTTTTAGTTTCTCATTAATTATCCAATTAAAACTGTCAGCCAGGGGCCGGCTCCGTGGCCGAGTGGTTAAGTTCGCGCGCTCTGCTGCAGCGGCCCAGGGTTCGGATCCTGGGCGCGGACTTGGTACCGCTCATCAGGCCACGTTGAGGCGGCGTCCCATATCCCACAACTAGAAGGACCTGCAACTAAGATATACAACTGTGTACAGGGAGGGTTTTGGGAAATAAAGCAGAAAAAAAAAACTGTCAGCCAACTTCTTTTCTCCCTCTCCTATCCCGGACTCCAACAGGTTCTCTTGATCTACATTAGGGTGTCTTA
Source organism: Equus quagga (assembly GCF_021613505.1). Taxonomy (NCBI): domain Eukaryota; kingdom Metazoa; phylum Chordata; class Mammalia; order Perissodactyla; family Equidae; genus Equus; species Equus quagga. Next base: position 42,581,181 of record NC_060283.1, on the reverse strand, counting down.
CGCCAAGTCTTACCCTGTTCAGATAACATTTTAAATCAACGATTAAACAACTTATTCCTGTGTTTGCAAACTCTATTTGAAAATCATCTCTATCATTTTTCCCTAGATTTCTTTTTTATATTATATATAATACATTTAATATATGTAAGATATATGTATATCTTCTATTTAAATGTTCTCCTGAGGCCAAAAAATTACCATCATTACTTTTTCTAATGACTTCAGTCAACCATCTCTTCTTATTTCTAGTGTGAACTTTTCTGTATTTCCAATTTTTTTTGTTGTTTTGTTTTAACCTTTTTGGGGGTCTCTTGTTTCTTAGTCAAAACCTGTCTCCCCTCCCCCATGACACCACTACTCGTGCTTGTGCTGTCAGTGGAGAGTGATCATCTTCCACTGCTCCTATTTCAGTAGTATGTGGATGTGTGTGCGTGTGTACGTGTGTACATTTGCACATAAGTGTGTGAGTTAGGGGGCAGGACATTTGGAGGAAGAGTATGAGGAAAGAAGAGGTCGTTACTCTTCACACTCCACATCAACCATCCACGTCTTTCCTTTGGAAGTTCCAGCTGAATCAGTCTCTTTTCAGCCTACATGTTTTATTTACGTCAAGGACTCCTTGACACTCCTGCACATACATCAGGGGTTTGGCGTCAAACTCCCAGTTCACACATCACGCTGAGGGTCTAACTTACTTGGGTAGATAGACATGAGAGCTATGTAAGTGTTTCAAACTGGAGTGTGATGGTGTCATATTTGGCTTATAAGTCAGCCACTCTGGAGGCTGGGTTTAAAATGGATTTGAGGGAGACACATCTGGGACCCAGAAGGCCCTTTGGGAGACTGTGTCAGTAATCCAGGAAATATTTCATGAGGGTCTAAGTTAAGGGACTAGTATCACAGATGGAAAGAGAGGACAAATTTAAGAAATGCTTAGATGGCAAAGTCAATGGAGGTGGGTCATTGATTAGATACAGAGAATGAGGAAAGGAGAATCAGAAACATTCTACCAGGTTTCTAGCTTGAGTTAGTCGGTAGGCAATAATGCCCACAAAAAGAGAGAGTAATACTGAAAGAGCAATAATAGCTATCATTAATTGAGCACTTCCATACCAGGCATTTTTCAACACGAATTTCATTTTTTTCCCTTTAATCCTCATGACATCTCAAAGAGGCTAAAATTTATTATTTTTATTTTCAGAAGAAAACTGAGAGGCACCGAAATGTTAAATAGCTTGCATAAGTTCACACAGCTGGGGAAAGATGGAGCTGGAATTCACATTGGGGCACTCTGACCTCAGAACCTGTACTCAGACTTTTACTAAGCAGAGTTTGTGGGGATGTGGAGAGGCAAGGAGTGATTTGTTGATGAGCTCCATTTCATTTCAGGTACTTGTATGAAATCCCAGAGTCTTCCTTAAGCAAGATGTTGTGTATAAGAGTTTGAAACTCTGGATACACTTAGAGATTTGAGAATCATTAACTTAATAGGGAAGAAATTGAAAATATTAGAGTGGATGACATCATCCAGGGATCTGTAGATAATTAATTAGAATTAGAATTAGAATTAGAATTAGAATGAGCTGAAGGCAGAACTCTGAGGAACAGCAACATGGTTAAAATAAGAGAGCCTATGAATAAGAAGGAAGCAGCTGTCAGGGACGTAGAAGCAGAACCAAGAGAATATAGTGGGAAAGATCATTAAAGAGGTTGGGGGCCCATGCTGCTGGAGGCTTTAGTAATATAGACATGGAAAAACTTCCATTCACTTCTCAATGTGAAAGTCATTGGTAGGCCCATCAAAAATAACTACCCAAAACATGGACGAGTAGAAAGGGGCAGAAGCCAGGGGGCATTAGTCTTAGGAACAAATGGGAGATGGCCAAGTGGTAAGTCAAATTTAAATTAATTTTCCAAAAGCTTAGATAAGAAGAGAGTGATTGATGATAGCTATAAGATATAGAATCAAAGGAGTTTATTTCTTTATATTACTCATTTGTGTGTCTATTTAGGTGACAGAAAATTCAATAGATTCCATTAAATTTCCTCTGTAGGGGAAGAGAGTGAAGACAGTCTAGAAGGGGTTATGGAAGAACAGCACCCCACCCCCAAGGAGAGCAGCAGAGGATCAGGAACCCATGCGAGAAGGTGGGCTTCCGTATGAACATTTCTCTGTGTCCTCTCCCATTCTTTGTTTACTCATTCCAATAACAGAAAGCATAGCAAATACACATAAGGGCAGTTTCTCCCCATCTTTCTAAGGTTGGATCCCACCTATCTGACCTTGATTCTATCCCCGCCTCAAGAACTTTGATCATTAATTACCCTCCCATCCCCTGTACTTCCAGCCCACACCTTCCATTAATACTTTCCTCTTGGTCTCCAAGAAAGCCCAAGAGATCTCATTCTCCTTCCTCAATTCTGCTCTCCCCTCCAGTTTCTAATCATCTGGTTCTATGTTTCACTGCCAAGCTGTTAGGAAGACTGGTCTACAGGCAAAGATTTCATTTCTTTCCTGCTCACTTGTTCTGCAAATGTTTACAATCAGTCTTTTGATACCATGACGCTGGTATATTCTTCTCTCAAAAGCCATCATTGCTCTCCTAGTTTCCACATCTGGTGAATTGAGTCCTTCACTTCTTTTGCAATAATTGACTTCCATTTTCCTCTGCTTCTCTTATGTGTGATTGTAAATCTTTCACCATTCCTGGTAGTAATAGCATTGACTAAAGCTTCCTGAGTACTTATTATGTGCTATAGACTGATCTTCAGGACATCACAAATATTAAACATTTAATGTGCATACTTATTTATGAAATAGGTACTGTTATTATCCCCATTTTGTAACTGAGGGAACTGAGATTAAGATTGGCTAATGAAGTAACTCACGGTTACACAGCTCCTGAGTGCTGTACACAGGATTTGAATCCAGGCAGTCTAATTCAAACTCCTGTGTCCTTAATCCCTAATCAATGACACCCGGCAGCGATTTTTATCTGTATCATTTATAGATTGACCACATGTCCTGGTTGCCCAGGACCTTCCAAGTTTAGCCTGTTATTAAATAATTATTAAATTATTATAATAGCATAATTACTAAAGCAGCTCCTTTTATACTCAAAAATGTCCCAATTTGGGTGATAAATTACATCGTCATGCTCACTTTATAGTCTCCTTTTCCTGTGTTCACCCAAAAGCTACCATTTCCAGTGTACCCATTAACTGTAGTAGGCATATCACGTCCATTATTACTAATCCTTACAAAGATACATTGAGCTTGGTTTCCCTATCCCCGTGTGAAAACTGAGGTTCAGGCAGAGGTTTCCTGCCTTAATTAAGGCCGCCTATATACTAAGTGGCTGAAACTGGCAGCCTAAAAACACGGGTGTATCTGGCTCAGAAACCTCTTCTCTGTACTTTTTGTCCCTTGGCATTCTAATCATTCCTTCACCTCTCTCTGTATATCTCCAGATGTTACCTTTTCTTCTACCTTATGTTACATTGTATAGTTGTCCATCCATCAGTAATGGGTGGGCTCCCTAACAACATGTCCCGTGCCTCAATCATTTTTATATCCCCAGGGCCCAGGGCATTGTTTGGTCCATGTAAAGCCTTTAGTAACTATATATGTTTTTGTTTTGTAGTTTCACCTCCGTTCACATTTATCCCAGGTATTGAATTTAACTCTCATGCTTTCCTCCCTTTCCTAGAGGCAGGCATCTCACATATTCCTTCCACGCGCTCCTCCACCCTCTGATATAGTCAGACACAGTCTGTTGAACACAATTTCCACCCGATGATTAGAAAACGCAGTCCAATCAAAAGCACATCTGCCCCAACACCCTCTGTTATAATTTGCTAGCGCTTGGTGCCACCTCTCGCATTCTGAGAGCACCGACCCTTTCCTCATACCTAAGCTTCAGAGACAGTGATATTTCCTCCCTTGGCAAATGTGTTTCACTTTTTATGTTCACCTCTTGGGAGTGGATTAAAAACAACATTTTTGATCCTCTACTTAATAACTAATGCTCAACATTAGGTGATCTTAAGTGAAAGCAGTGGTTCTCAATGCTGGCTGCACGGTAAAATCACCTGGAGAGCTTCTAAACAAATACTGATGCTTGGACCCCACCACAGACCAGTTACCTCAAATCTCTGGGCATCCATGTTTTATTAAACTCTCCCTCAGGTGATTCCAGTGTGCAGCCAGGTTGAGAGATACTAAGGTAAAAGGCATTTTCCTGTCCCCTTTCAGACTTTGGAAAATATTCTAAAAGTATCCCGTAATAAGAGAATCTTAAATAAGATGAAGAAGCCATCCTATTAAAATGGTGCAAATTTGTAGATATTTATTTATGGTACTTACCCAGTCTTTGCTTCTCCAAGAATGCAGAGTTGTACCTATCTTTGTCCTAAAGAGAAACTCTGATTGATCGTTAAGGGGGCAGCTTATTGTTAAGGTCATCCACAGATTGCTGTGCTCTTTTATCAATAACTACATGATTTTTTTAGTGAAGACATCCATATCATCAAGAGATCATGTTATGGGTTGCACTGTGTCCTCTTTGGAAATCTAACTCACTGTACATTCAGAATGTAACCTTATTTGGAGATAGGGTCTTTACAGAGGTAACCAAGTTAAAGTGAAGTGATTAGGGTGGCCCAAATCCAATATGACTGGAGCCCTTATAAAAAAGGGACATTTGGACATAGAGACATGCACACAAGGAAAATGCCATGTGAATAGGACAGCAGGCATCTGCAACTTAAGGAGAGAGGCCTGGAATAGATACTTTCTTCATAGCCTTCCAAAGGAACATGTCCTACCAACACCTCTAGAACTATGAGAAAATAAATTTTTGTTGTTTAAGCCACCCAGTTTGTGGGAATTTGTCACAGCAGCCCTAGGAAACTAATAGAGATAATCTTCAACTTACAATCAAATTGTGTTAGATGAATTATTTCTAAGTCAGTTATTTCTATTCAGAGCACAGTTTCCCATAGAAACATTATTATACACAGACACTTGGTTCCCACATGAGCCACAAAAGTCAATTTAAGCCTGAAATGCACTTATGGAACCAGACAAAGAAGCAACATGGCAAGCACTGCAAGAAGAAAGGGAAGCAGGAGGGAAGAAAACTTACAGGGTAGGGAGATGGGTTTTCTACCCTTACGTGGGGAAGGCTGGGACCTAGTTGGGTGTTGGGAAATGGTAAGTCCTAATGGCATGGAGGGTGGGGGAAAAAAGAGCCCAGAGTTTGCCTCAGGAGTGTCTCCCAGCCCAGTAAATGTGCTGCAATCAAGGGGATATACAAATTCAAGACCTGAGAAGATCAGGCCAAGATCCTTAAGCCAGAGAAGAAACTTTATGTGAACTTTGAAACAAGGAGGTGAGCTTCAGGGGCCTGAACGTGAAGGCACAAGACTGACGTTAGAGACAGCAAAGTGAACACAGTATAACAAAGGAGTAGAAGGCTGGGTGGTCGGGCAAGAGGGCAGCCTGGACCAGTGCCAGATATCAGGGGTTGTTGGGGTCATCTTCCCAAAGCGTGGACAGGACTGCTCCATGAAGGGCCCAAAGACGTGCATCTTCTTGCCTCCTTTGGAACAGACCTTTTTCTTGCGCCAGACCATTGACCATTGCTAGGCCAAATGTGCATTGACTCTCTCTCTTCTGACCTCAGATCTCCTATTGGCATTGTGCATCTCCACCACTACAGGGCATGCAGAACCTTCCTGTGGTTGAGAACACTTATTCCACTTAGTTCTGCTTAAACTCAATGGGGTTCATGCTTTGAATCTTTCTCCGTCCAAACCTGACTATGATTCCCCCAATGCAGATGAACTCACATAGGGCATTGGAAGCAATCTCCTAAAATTAATTTGCAATGGGTCAGTGACTGATAGCCCATTAAAACACTTGAAGGTGCTTGCATCCTCCAGCGTGGATTTTTACTTATCTAAGTGAATCTCCATTTCATGAAACTTCAGAGGCTGGAAGAATTGAACTGAGAAATCCATCAGTTTGAGCAACGCTTTACACAATGTGCAGTGTAGGCGATCAGCCCAGCCAGCCCTTCCTTCTAGTTTTATTGTCAACTACTCTCACCTTTGCATAGTTTCCTCTCTTCTGATTCCACAGATGTAAAAAAAACACAGATTTTCTGCACAAGTGTTCCTATGGCAGAGGAATCTGCTCAGTATATTTGTAATTAGCTTGTGAGTTAGAGACTGTCGCTTAGCACTTGGCACTGCAACACTTCTCTGACTTCTGCCTTACACATGTCTCTATGAAAACTAAATCAAGGATGAAAGGGGCATACAATTATATCTAAGGAATAATTTTAGGCCTCCTTGGGTTCTCCCCAATAATAAAAATTAGAGAGGTGGACCTGGAGATGAGGGCAAGGCCAGCTTCCTAGTCTGTCCTTTCTAACTGTGTGACTGAGGATCAGTTTCCCTAACTACTCTTTGAACCCTTTGCTCTTCAATGTATTTAAAAATACCCATATAGGCCTTGCCAGGTTCTTGTTAGGACTAATTGCCATAACATGTTGATTTCCTTTCTTCCTTCCAACTCCAGCCCTAAAGATGAGTGCATGAGAAAGAAAGACTTCTTCCTTCAAAACCTTCATCAAAATGAAACTGTAAGGGATAACAATTCTTGCTGTCAACAGGGTTTGAAGACAGGAAAAGTCCTTCTCTGTTTCATTTAACACATTTTCCCAGTATTATTGGGACCAGAAAGATATACCAGACCCTACTGAAAAAGGAACCACCTTCAGCATAGAGTCCTGGAATCCTTATTTGGAAAGGAGACGGAGAAAAGCTGATGCTGAAGGCCTCTTCGTTAATAGGTCAAAGGATTCCGGCTGGAAGCCCTTGCCTGTTACATGGTCTGAACTCAGCAGGGCTGCTGTGATTGGTACCCATTCATTTTGTTTTCCACTCTTTCATCCAAGCTCTAGACCTCCCTGATAGGTGAAAGTTCATCTCTAGTGATGACCTTGGCTAAAGTGTCTCCAAAGGACTTAAGTGGCTTAAATGTTATTGGCAAGGGAGCCTGGGCTGCCATGACCCAGTAATCTCATTTATGCCATGCAAGTCTGGGCTCGCTGGCTCAGTAAAGAAAGACTCACATTTGGGCAGAATTATAAAAATCATCATCACGTTCCTCAGAGGGCTTAATCCCAATTATGCATGCCTTCCAGTGCCATCATTTACTTCACCTTCTAGAGCATGCTCAGCTAGGCATGATAATTATGTCTGTGTTCTAAAAATGGAATAGGAGAAAGACTTAAAAGACCCATATTTCATATTAATACCAAATTACATCGTGGGTGTGTTTTTTTCCTAGTTTAAAAAGAACTGGTGATGAAGGTTAATGATTTAATTAAGTCCACTGCCCACCCCGGCACCCTCACTATCACCGCCCGAGAACATGGAGGCTGTCACAGCTAACAGCAGACGCTGGAAGGAAAGCATTCACAGCATAGCAGCTTGGATTTTTCAGTTGATGACAGTTTTATGATTGCATCTTGAACTAATGTAATTAGCTCATGGAGTTGCAGGGGAGAAGTTCCTCTGATTGATAAGGCTCGAGTACAATTTATGCTGCTAAAGAGCAGGACTACAAGTGATCCACTGGGGGACTAAACTCTTCTGTGTAACAGAAACAAAGGTCTCATTCTTTAAATTGCTGCACTTTTAATCTAACAGTCTAGAGTTCAAGGCCATGGTGTAGCCAATGTTGTGTTCAGGGGCAGCAGAAGTGGCTTAGGCAGTGGCTCTTTTTTCTCCCCAGCACCCATGGCATAGCTCAGTCCACATCTAATGAGCGAAGAGGGGAAAGCAACTTACACACAAATCCTATCTCCGTCTCTTACTATGGTGTAATCATCAGCCAGTTCATTCATTTACCTATTCCATTTATTCATTCATTCATTCAACTTTTGCTTATGTTACTTTTGTCATTAAGCCTCAGGTACTGGAGATGCATCACTAAACAAAACATATTTCTATCTTCATGGAACTTACATTCTAGGTGAGGAGAGAGTGACGAGAGACATAATATGTGAATTCCATGGTTTGTAAGCAGATGGTAGAAGCTGGAGGATAAAAGGAAAACGAGGAGGATAAAAGGTAATGGCAGGAAGGGGAAAAGAGCATACAGGTTGCAATTTTAAAAAGGAGAGTAGGTTAGACATGATTGGGAAGGTGCCCTTTGGGCAGAGACACAGAAGCTGACAGATATAGCCAACAAACATCTGGGAGAAGAGCAGTCTAGGCAGAGAAAAGACTTTGCAAAGGTTCTGCATCATAATTCAAGGAAACAGCAGGAGTGGCAGACACAGGATGAGTTGGCAGGAGGAGATAGTCTGAGAAGAGATGTCAACCAACGAAAACGCCACTACAGTTTAACAGCAGATAATGATTTAGGCAATTAGTGTGGCAATTCAGGAGATGCAGATTCAGGAAGAAACCCAAAATGTGCTCCAAAAAAGACAAAGAAGGCAACGGTTTATAAAGGCGAAGAGAGATAAATCACACAGGTTGTTTTACAAGACACGTGGTTGGTGCTGGCAACAGCTGTTACTTCTTGGCTACCTGTGATTGGTTGCTAAGGCCATCTCTAAGGCAAAAAGTTCTTATCTAGGAGTGTAGCATAAGCATATTTCTTGAAAGAAGGTCAAGTTGACAACAGTGAATCACAGTTCAGAAGTTACATTTCATCTAGGTAAAGACGTGTTGTGAGTGCAGGAGCCCCATTTCCTTAATGGCCTTCCAACTCCATTTTAGAAGCCTTGGCATATGTTACTCCATTTTGTCATCACTGTCCACAGAGACAGCAGCCAGATCATGTGAGGCTTTGGAGCCACTGTGAAGACTTTGATGTTCAATCTGAGTGAAAAAGGAATCATTGCAGGTTTTGAGCAGAGGAGTAACCAGATATGACTTAGGTTTTAAATGACTTGCTCTTGCTTCCATGAATAGACTGGAGGCAAGAGGAGAAGCAGCTGGGCATTTAAACTCCTCAGAACTCAAGCTTCTTATTGAGCCTAAGATGTGGTAGGTTGTTACTGAGTACCCTTCCATTCCCACACCAGTGAGGTGATCCTGTAGCCTCTAATAGTGTCCATTCCAGTAATCATTCTTTGTGGTTGGCATTATGAATCAGTAGTGTCTTCAGACTCTGTTCCTGAAGGTCCAAAACCTTCTGTTTGGTCTGGTGGACTACACCCACCTCAATTAGTGCAACTGTATGCCATGAGTTTCTTTGAGGGATCCCACAGCCCTCTAGATCCCAGCTTCTTAACTGATATTCAGGATCAAAAATGAGCATCACCCATTATGATCTCCCACACTCCCACCACCATAACAGATCACACTGGCCACACTAGATGAACTTTCTCTCTTCTGAGAAACCCAATTTGTCAAGTTCTTTTACCCAGGCAACCTTATTCAGCTTCCTTTCTCATGTCAATCGTTGCACTGCTTTCCACCTACCCATATGTTATTAGGTAGTGATGATCCATTTTTCTCTTCTCAATCGTGTGCCCAAACCCAGGAGGAATGGTGATTGTCGACTTCTCGATAGACCATGTGACTATATAGAATAAGTTTAGTGTCAACTATTAATTATGAATTGTATCTTCATTGTAAAATGGTCTTTTTGAAATTAAACATGATCTGTATCCTTTCCTCTGTAAATAAGAAGAGTTCAAAAGATTAAAATTCTAACAGAAGTTTTCCATCATTGCCTGATCTCATAGAATTCCCAGGGCCTGCTTCATTTGCCATTGATTCAGTGTAGTGTTAGTACATAGAAATTTGGGGGCTGAGATATTTAGGAATTTGGGGAGATTGTCATACAACGACTTTTGCAATTTTCAGACATTTGTTAAGAAATCAAATCCAGAGGCATGACTTGTAGTTCCAGATGTCCCAGAAGACAGAAACTTGTGGATTCCTTGATCATGACAGCATTGAAATTCTGAGGTAAAATTTCCATAAAGAATGTATTGTCTCATCTTTCCTAAATAACACTGACTCTGGTTTCTGAGTTATACACAAGATACATTAGTAAAATCCATAAATACACATCAGCATTTTGTCCCACCCAAACTGAAACTATTGTTTACACACTTTGAAAATAAGATTTCTTCTATTGAAATAACAATTTGAGCTATGAGATTGCCTTAAGAACTATGAACTTTCATCTAGGAAGAAGAATTTAGTTATTATAATACTAAAGTCTAAAAATGTTAAGAATTATATAATTAATGAGCTATAATTTATAACAAGCTTCTCTAATCTCACTTGAGCATTACTAATAGTCAAATTCAGTGTTTGTTGATACAACGCTTTAAAAGTCTTATGAGTCTGGTTCATGTGATTAGATTTCAACTTCCCAACCACATGATAAAATCCATGAAGCCTGGAATTGTGTCATCTGTTTTTCAGTTTTGTTTTGCTTTCCATAGCACAGAAATGAGCCACACAGGGGAGATATAGTAAGGATTTTATCTTCTCTAGTTTTTTGTCTCAGCTCATCTAGGGGCCAAGAGGAGGCAGTGGGCTTTTCTTAGCACGTGAGTGTGAGTAGCTTCTCTTCCCACTGCTGAGTTCTCCAGAGAGCTACCACTTGGCAAACAGAATAGCATACTTATCATGAAGCTTCATCCTCACCTGTTGCATTAAGCTGCATTGTCTTCAAGCCTCTTACCTCCTCATGCATGTGACTTCTAGGGGACTCAAGTTCATGTGAATTTTATCAGTAAATTTAAAAAAAAATAATAATGTGTATTAATATTTCTAATAGGTTATTAATAAAGCTACACTCTCTCTAAAATGATTGTTTTATGCCATCAAACAAATCCATATGGAGGTTTCTTTCAGTGTTAAGCTTCAGTCTACTTGTCTTATGGTTTTATTGATATTACTTTAGCACAGGCTAAGAGTTGACAGAAAAAAATGTAATCCATTCCCAAGCTAGAATCCAGGCAGGTAAAATCTCTCATGTCAGATTTCAGACACTCTATCCACATGAACAATAGAATGAAAAGGAAAAAAAGGTCTGTGGTCTTATGGTTCACAGTAATATTTGGAAGAAAAGATGCATATTGAATGAATGTAATAAAAATATTAGGTGGTGTTTGCATAATTGATAGAATGGAACTGTGTAAGATTCTGAACTTACTAAATGGAAATATCTATTTTGGCCCATCCAAGAGAAATGCTTCCAGAAGAAAATGCTTGATACAGCAACAGAGGAGTGATGACATTCATGTGACTATGACGCAACCTTTATTGAGAGAATAAAAGGTACCAAATGGTGATTACAGATGAATTACTCCATAGCCTGGGATTTTCAAGAGGAATCTTATTTCTGAATCTTGAGACAGTGGGGCCAAAGGGACATATCTGTTTCTATTATTAGGAAGAAAGTGAATCTCAGAATGAAAAACAATCTGTGGCTTCAAAGAGAAAGAGCTGACAGTAAAATATTTGAATTAATTAGAGAAATATAGCGTTGTTCATTCGTGGGTAGTTTTTATAGGCATATTTCAAAACATCTGTGCTTGTTTCCACGGAGATGGTGGCTGGTTTATTTTGTTGGTAATATACCATATGGGCATGAAAGATATTAGAGGATGCTACCTAATGGAAAACTAAATATAGACATTTCCAGACAGTCGGAAAGAAGTTACAACCTCCAGATCTAGGCGGAGGATGGTTCAACAGTTGACGAACTATGCCAAGTTCAATGAACATTGGCTATTTTCTGAATACTTACAGCCTTCTTAGAAATGATACCAGAAAATATTAGTCTTGATGCCCATTGGATGGGGGAAATCAAGTTTGAAGGGTGCCAAAAAATAAAAATAAGTTTATCCCTTTGAAATTTTTAAGAAATAATAAAGCCAGCTCAGAATCTAAACACCTTCTGTGAAAGGCTCAAATGCCTAAGATTTTGTTTTCTTATATGGACCTTCCACTGTTTCACTCAAGGCCACCATTCTCCATTATTTTCTATTTCCCTCTAAAGCAGAGATGTCCTTATGTACACTGGGTTATGATTTTCCCACCTAAATTTCTATCAAGGTGGAGAAAGTAGAAAAGATAAGTTAGACGCAGTTTTAATACCTTGAACTGTTTCTCTTATTTATTTGTTTCATATTCTTTTCTTCTGTCGCAACCTCCCCTTTCACTAACCGTGCCTCTTCAACTTTTGCAATGGAGTATATCAATGAAGTATATCACTGAAGTACAGTGCGGTGTAGTTCAGTATGATGAAGGATGTCAATGAAGCCAAGCCCTTTTTGCTTGAGAGCATGCAGAGTTGAAGAGGATGGAACTTTAAGTTCTATGCTTTAGTATGTTCATTCAAATTTCAGTTTATTTCTGGACTTCATAGTTTCATCAGGCTAGTGAGCTTACATCTGCATAACATCATTTATTTATACTATCAGCCCATATGAATATACTGTTCCAAGTTGCACCAATTACTCGTTGTAGAATTTCCCACGAGATGGGCAGGTATCTACAGATGGCAAACACTTTTGGGTTGTCTCATATCTAATTAGCAGCAGAATGATGGTACCACATTAATTTTAAGAACGGCTCTTGAAATGCCAGTAGTAATAAAGGTCTGGGAATCTGACATTGTGCTGTTTAGAGAAATGGAAGTTTCTCAACATTAGAATTAATCTCAAAGTGTCATTTTATAAAAAGCAATACCTCAACTATAAATGGCTTTTAAGTTATTTTTCAATTATTTTCTTTTCAAACATCCCGTAATGTAGTTAATGTTCATATTAACTTTGTTGTCTAGAAGTTTACCTCTCATATTTGAAATACCCTGGGACCAGCTCAGTGGGTGACAAAAGGAAGAGAATATAAAATGAAATATCAAATACCAGGGTAAACTAGTCCAAACTCGGCACTGGTTTTCCATCAAATTCCCAAACATACAGATGGATGGAGGAAATGTAATTGATCAAAAGAAATATTTATGGAACCGATGGATTTTTAACTTCTCAACCATATTGAACTGTTATATGTCAATAAATCTTGGAGAAGGTTTTCTTGAAGGGTCATGATGACACAGTTCAATAAATAGAGCAGAAGACTATGTGCCAGGAAATTTGGTTGTGTCCTAGTTTCGCCTCTCACTGGATTCAAAATATTTATTTTTTATGAATAATGATGCTATTTTCCAAATACATGTTAGCTAAACTAAAAGAAACAAGGATAAAACAGTACATAAAAATAGCATATTTCACACATACAATATGCCAGATATTATATAGCACTTGGACATTTTTATCTTTTGAAAAATTCTACAAAGTGAATATTATCTTTATCCTCACTTTTCTAACGAAGAAACTGAAACACAGCAAGGTAACGCACTTGCATAAGGAGATGTACATGATAGGGGATGGACTCAGGATTTGAACCCTGTCTCCAGAGTCTATGCCATTAGCCACTACATTTCTCAGCCCCCTGTAAAAGGGCAGAAAGACTGATCAGAAATTCACATCAAACTATCCCTTTTATTTTTACTTTATGGATTATTACATTTAACTGTACTTGAATTTAACAATCAAAATGAATTACAGTAAAACTATGGAATTGTTAAAATGCAGGCACATCTTTCTTCATCATGAGAGATACGAATGGTTCCTAAAAGTGTCTCCGAAATTTAAGTAAAAAGGAGGTCATGACATCATTAAGAGGTGAGCATATGTTTGTTATTTTAGTATATATCAATGGACTCCCTGTCATGAACGAAGAGGGAATAAATATGATTTGCTACTCTCATTCCCTATCTTGATTTTATGTTTATTATATATTATTATTTGTTGCACATAAATTCTGTTTTATAAGTGTGATTCCAAGAGTGATTTAAACCTAAGGCTCTGTTTAAAAGCAGTGAATGCTCATCCCCACTGTTTATCTGTTCTGTTCCTGAGTAACTTACTTTGATATCACTCTTTTGACTGGAACTCATCTATGAGTAGTATTCTTTTTCAAGAGCTCTTTGGTGTTATAGTCCCTGAATCCTGAATTCTTTCATGCTTGAGAATCTGTCCTTGCCTTTCTACTTGTGTGAAAGCTTGGCTCATAGAAAGTACGCGGTTACACTTTCCTCTCTCCCCTCCCCCACCCCCCACTGTCAGAGTTTTTTTTTTTTTTAATATTAACTTACTGTTTTCCAGTAGTGAATGTAGTTGGGGAGAATTCTGAAATCAATCTGATATTTTCTCTTTTTTTGAGGGGTGATTTACTTTTCAGCCTGCATGCCTGTATAATTCTTTATTCCTGAATTTATTCCAATTATTTTTCTCCCAGACACTGTGCACTTTCAATATGCATTTTAACAAATTTATTCCAGGAAATTTCCTCCTACTATATCTTTCAACATATTTTGTCAGGTCCACTGTTCTGTTTATATGTTGGATCTTTGTGTCATATAACCATATATTCCCCATCATGATTTTTATGTCTTCATTCTTTTTTTAAGTTTGCATTGAGAGGCCAAGAGGAAAGGTTTCAGTTATACTTGTTTTATTTTCCATTGTTTCTACTGTGCTTTTTTATCTCTCGAGTCTTTTTTCCTTTATGCTTCTTTGGCTTTTCTGTGCACAGCCAGCTTGCTTTTTGTCTCCGGGTGTTGTCTTATAATCTCTCCTTTGAATCCTTGAGTCTCTTCTTTGAGCTTTACTTTAAAAGAAATAAGGTAATAAATCATGTTGCCTGTGACTACTCTGAGGCTATGAAATGCCATTTTTCTGAATTTTCCTTACATTTTTTAAATGAGTAAGGCTCTTTTTTTAGTCATACTTCTTCTTTCCTCCAACTTTTGCTTATGTTTCTTTACTTTGTATTTTTCCGCCCAGTGCCTGTGCATAGGTCCTATGCTGACTCCTCCTGTGTTATGGAGAGGGGAATGAAACTGGAAGAATCTGCAGCTCTTCCTGGGCTTGGTTGTTCCAAACTTCTCATCAAATTAGACACTGTTAGTACATCTTCCTTCACTTTCCTTCCCTTGCTCTAGGAGTACGTTTCCTCAGTTTTGACCATCTAGGAGCCGGTAACATCTTTGAGATGACACGCCTACCTGTTCCCAACTATTCTCCCTTCACCCGTCATTCTCTATATGCTAGGTGGTTGGGTCATAGTCAAGTAGAAATGTTGTTACTGGAGTGTATTCCCCTTCCGCTCCACCTCCCCTGCAATTTTGTGGTACCTAGAGGGATACTTCCAATTCTTCCAAACAGCGACAGTGATCCTAAAGCTCCAACATCTAATCAAAGGCCCTTTGATAGGGCCATCGTGGCTGCTGAATTTAATTCTGTCTTCTCCTCAAGATCTTAGGGTACATGTGTGGCCCTGAGTGGCTTCCCCTGTTTTAGGGTAGATTTCACATTATTTGGAAGATAGGCTTCAAAGAGAATGTGAGTTTGGGTTATGGCCATTGCTTTATTTCATTGAGGATGGTATTTTTCTACGACAGTCATGCGTCGCTTGACTGTGACATGTTCTGACAAATGTGTCATTAGGCAATTTCATTGTTATGCAAACATCATAGAGCACTTACACAAATCTAGGTGGTAGAGCCCACTGCACCCCTAGCATCTATGGTACAAATCTTATGGGACTGCTGTTATATATGAGATCCATTGTTGACCGAAATGTCATTTTGGAGAAGACTACCGTACTTTCCATTATGTGTTATTTGGGGTGGGCTTAAGGAGGAATGAATAAACATGCATTTACTCCACCACCTTTATTTAGAAGTTGCTTTGAATTCTTACACAAGTCCGTCAAGTAGGCTCAAGTAAATGAGTGCAAAAACCTACGTTTGTTCTTTATGCTAATTGCTAATTTTCCTTTGTATTTCTTCCTAATTGTGTTTTTCCTACTGTGTTTCCTACTCATCTACTTCAGCTCCCCGCTAATACACTCCCGACCCAAATAACCAAGATGCCAACAAGCAAATACGAGTCTCAGAAAATCTTCCATCAGTAAGTTCTACTTTAATATGATTAATTCAATGTGATCCTGTCCCTGAAATATTTATATCTGGAACCATAGTTCTAGTCCTAGATGAAAGGCAACCGTCACATAGAAAAGAAATCCTAGGAATCAAACAGAGGTGGAGGATAACATTGGAGACAAGGGGAATTTTCTGGAAACCTAAAAATCATCCCCTGGCCTAAACATAAGAGCAGTCTGACCTTTTATTCTTCAGTTGCAATATATTCAAAATCAGCAAATAATCTGTAACATTTCCTTAGTCATAAGCACTCTATGAGAAATGAGACGTGGGAGAATATTTTGGCTTACTCTTCAGTACACAAAATAAATGTATGTAAAATAGTTGTATGCAAATAAGGATTATTAAGGATTTACACAAGCCCAATATTCTCTCGACTATATTAATATCTTCTGATAAGCTTGGGAATTCTATCAGATTTCTTAGAAAATCCCTCTTTGATTAAAAATAAGGCAAAGAAAATCTTGCTAACATGGAAATTATCAGATTCAGAATTAATAAGGTTGTACCATATCATAGTAATAATAATTATTGTATCAGTAATATAACATTCCTTATTATAACTAAACTAACAATTTCACAGTATACCTTACTGTAAATAGAGTGACTAGTAAATGTTTAACAGAACAAATTGTAGTTGTGATATGGTTTATGATTTATGGAACCAGTGCTGTTTTTCCAATTATTGAAGTAGAATATGTTCAGGGTAAAAACATATTAAGATAACATTAAGGAAAGGGGTATAAAAATAAAGCTAAAATAATCTTTAACCACATAACTCACAAGTAATCACCATCAAGCTCTTGAGGTATATATCCTTTGAGAATTTTCTCCATGTTTATGCTTTATTGTTATTACGAAGAGGAAAAAATGGAAAACATTAGGCGAGTTTTCTAAGAGTTGAATTACCACCAGACTATGCATTTTTGCTGATTTTTATAACCAAATTCAGGGTTTTAGAACGTGTGTTCTTTCAACCACAAGAAACACGTTGAAAATCAATTTCCAACAGTTTGGGGAAAAAATCCGAGGATAACAATGCATGAGTTAAGATGTCACTGGAAAACTTTTAAAATAATGTTTAAATATCAGATAAAAAATACAATCTTTGAATTGTTTTCAGAATTGAGATTACTGATTTATGCCTACAGTTAATTTTACATTTTGATGTTAATAACATGGACAGCTTCCTCATCTTGTATTTTGCGTAGATCTTTCAATCACTGTTCAACCAGTAAGATGTGCACCTATGCATCTGTGACAGATTTGTGGTTCCCAAGTCTTTAAGAAAGTCCCATGAAACCTTTCATAACACAATATTACCTCAATGGAACATTTTACTTGTGATGATTCCACATAGATATCTCCTTGTTCAATTCCCCAATTATATATGCAAAAATTATAAATCACAATATTTGCTAAAATTGGAAACATAAACCAGGTCGAAGAAATGATAAAGAAGTTATACTGAGAGCACTAATTAGGAACATCGGGAGGTCATTTCGAGTCCTTCACATCAGACATGTAGAATACATTAAAATTAATGTGATGAAATATACTCACCGATATCTGTCACCTGTTAACTCATTTGGAACACAATGAATTACAATCCACTGGTTCCTTCAGCCCTCGATCAGGAAGGGTAGACACGTAGGAGGGAGCTGGGTGCTCCAGGGACTTGAAGTCACTGTCTGGTCATCAGACACCATCTGCTCATTCCAACTGCCTCTGGCTCCCTGCCTCCAATCCGAAGTGAGTGCATGCTGGAGACAGAAGGTTCATTATGGGGCAGCATGGTCTTTTCCATTTCATAGAAGGCAATCCTCATGAAATTGGTCATGAAACGTTCACCAAGCATGTCTTTCTGTTTCTCAGCAGAAACAACTCAATCAAGAGAGCTTTCCAGTAATTTACTATGACTACATCTATGGTAAAACGGTTTTTTAAAATAAATTTTGTTTTAGAATAGTTTCAGATGTAGAGAAAAATTGTGGAGATAGTACAGAGAGTTCTTATACACCACATACGCAGTTTTCCCTACATCTGTCACAATTAATGAACCAATATGATACATTATTATTAACATTTTTAGATATCTTTACCTTTCACCTCATATCCTTTTTCTGTTCCAGGATCCCATCCAGGGTATCACATTGCATTTGCTTGTCATATCTCTTTAGGTTCCTCTGGACTGTGACAGTGTCTCCCAGTCCTTGTTTTTGATGACAGTTTCCTTGTTTTGATGGTTTGGAGGAGTACTGGTCAGGTGTTTTGTAGAATGTTCCTTAAGTGGGGTTTGTCTGATGTTTGTCTCCTGGTTACACTGGGCTTGTGGGTGTTTGGGAAGAAGACCACAGAGATAAGGTGCCATTCTCATTGAAACATACCAAGGATGTGACTATCAACGTGCCTTATCACTGTTGGTGTCGACCACCTGACTGAGGTAGAGTCTGTCAGTTTTCTTCACTGTCAGGTTAACCTTTTTTTCCCACTCCTTCCATATTGTCCTCTTTGGAAGGAAGTCACTATATATGGCCCACACTTGAGTGAGGAGTTCAGCTTCAGCTTCCTGAAGATCGGGCATCTACAAAACTATTTGGGATTCATCTCCCTGGGCGATTCACTTTTGTTTTAATCTGCTTCTCTCAATTAGTATTTGAAATGGAAGTTGGTAATGACTTCAAAATGAAGTCAATATACATCTTGAATTAATATTTATTGGCATTTTCTACTCAAAATTATTTCATTCGAAGTCCCCCAAGTTACTCACATCCTAATAATTCTTGATAAAAGTCTAAGTGCTCGTCATCGGACACGGAGTGAGGAGAAAGAAACTTCCGTCTTCTAGCACTGTAGCACCATACAGTGACCACAGGCGACCTGTGGGGAAAGGGCTATGAAGAGACATGGGGAAATTCCTGCCTCCCTCCCTTCCCTTGAACCTGGAGAAATTTCAACCCAGCTCCCTTTCCTAGCTCATAAACACTATTTAATAGTGGTAACTCACTATTCAAACACATCAGAATCCAGGCATCCTGCCATGCCAGCAGGGCCAGCTACATAATTTGTCAGGCACAGTGAAAAATGCAGAGCCCTTTGTTTATAATTATTAAGAATTTCAAGATGGCAACAGCAGAGCCTTAAATCAAGCACCAGGCACCTTTGAGTGCATAGCCCTGTGCAACTGCACAGTTGCACGCCCCAGAAGCCAACATGCAGGTTGGACACTCAAAGTATTCCACAGGCAAAATTCTATTCCAGAATTCCAGAGTGCCTTTATTTTCGGAAAAGGCATGGGCACTAAGAAAGAACTACAAATTCCAGGTGGCTGTGCCCAAAGGGAAAGTCAGGTGTTGACACTTCCTGTAGCCAGGGGCCCGTTATTGAGAAGAAGAATGGGGAGTAGTGTGATGGGGAAGGGACTATATGGGAAAGAGAGAGAAGAAGAGCCTCACAGCTGGGAGGGGGAGGTTTGAGGAAGCAGAGAGAGGATGAGAGTGGAGAGAGACTGTTGCTGCCATTGTTGTTTCCTTCAAGAGTGTGGGAAGTTGAGACAGAAAGGAAGATTGGGGAGTTTACTATGCACAAAGAATAAACTTCCCTTTTAGCATTTTTTTCAAAAGACTTAAAGATTTGCATTTCTACAATTATAGGTGTTATACCATGTTACAGTTTCAATGAATAAGATTCCATAACCATACAGGGCCATGTAGAACCTTGGGTTTCATATGAGTTACATAACAGAAACGCTTTTGGTTAAATTCCTAATTCGTTCCCATAAGGTTATTTGCCTTAACTGAAGTTCACTTGGTGGACTTAGAAATGCAAGCCACAAATTAAGTCAAAGATTCACTCAAAAGGAGAGAATCCTGAGAACATACTAGATTGCAGAGTTCCCAAGATGTCATTCAGAACTTTATTCTTGTTGATATTGATACAACTGGTGGGATAAGTAGACTCCTTTTGCTCTTATTGATATATCTCGAATTAGATAAACAAATAGTATCCAACAAATGAAAAATGTTGTTGGTTTAAAATAGTTTTACCAGCATCGTGATCTAGTAACAGCTCACTGGTGTTACTGAATCAGAGAGAGATTTTCGAGAATCTAGAGAAAAAGACAAAAACGTATTCTTCATAAGGTTCTCCTCAAATAAGACTCCCTGAACTGGGCAGGAGAAGGAATGAGTTTGGAGTCTTAGGCTCTGACAAGCCCTAGGAAGAGAGCAAAGCTTAACCTTGGATTGATAGCCTCTTACGAAAGCTGAGAAGCCGGACAAGAATAAATGCCTGAATAGAAGGCCGCCTGACCTTCACACAAAGCAGCCCAACTTTATAAATGCCAAGAAAAAACTGAAGGCTATCCCACCCATGGTTTCACTTTTGTTGCTGAAAAGGACATTTCACAAAGAAGAGGGAGGGAGACAGAAACAGTAACACTCTCAGAAATTCTCTATTTAATTCCTTCCTCTGTAGAACTGCTTTCACTAGGTTGCACTTTAGATTTATGGCAATGAGAACCAATAAAAATGACCCTTTGTACACTCTAAGAAAATTTGGAATACTGTGTTGACAGAGGGTCCTCTGACACAGGACCCTCAGGAAAAACACCCCTTTGTACATATTCTGAACAACAGAGAAGTAAGGAGCTCCTAGCTCTGCCTTTGATGAGAATCCAGAGAGAAGGGCACCTCTTACCTATCAGAATTCTCACCTTGATGGACATAATGTCTCCAGGAGGTCTGAGCAGAGAGGCAACATTCAGAACTCAGAGAACAGATTCCTCTTTTTAGCTTCCTCCCACATTGGATAGGGATTAAAACAGCCAACCCCGATAGTGATAGGTGTCCCAATAGAGAGTGTCCAGCCAGCAAAATAACTTATATGACACCACTAGCCTCCACTCCTAAGTATCTTTATACTTGAGAAATTTGGTTTTTGGTTTTTGTGGGATTTTTTGGTGAGGAAGATTGTGGCTGAGCTAACATTTGTTGCCAATCTTCCTCTTTTGCTTGAGGAAGATTGTCACTGAGCTAACATCTGTGCCAACCTTCCTCTATTTTGTATGTGGGACACCACCACAGCATGGTTTGATGAATGGTGCGTCTATCTGCACCCAGGATCCAAACCCGCAAACTCCAGGCCACCAAAGTGGAATGTGTGAACTTAACCACTATGCCACCGGGCTGGCCCAGAGAAATATTTTTAAAGGGTGAATATCAAGACAACTTTGAGGAGGAAATTAAGATGCAAATTACAACGAGCATTCTGAGAAATGCAAGAAGGAAATGAGAAAAGTCCCATCCACTTAAAGATTTATGTGTATAAAAATGGACTAATGGGTTGATTGTGTGTGGTGCGTATGTGTATACACACACATATAATTGTGTGTGTGTGGTGTGTTTGCATACAACCTATGGGCATCCAGCCATATACTTTAAATCATCTCTAGATTACTTACAATACCTAATACAATGTAAATGTTATGTAAATAGTTGTTATACAGTATTGCTTAGGGTTGGGGAATTTTTTTTCCTGAATATTTTTGATCTTTTGTTGAATCTGCAAATGTGGAACCCACACATACAGATGGCTGACTGTATATTTACACATATATGATTGTATATATATTTTATATATGATTATATGCATATATACATTTTATATATGATTGTATATGTGCATATAATGAAATATATACATATGATTGCACACGTATATGTTTGCATATATGATTATGTATGCATACATTATATATATTTTTATGTGTCTTTGCATATATATCTGTATATATAATATAGGATTTTATTTTTTAGAGCACTCACCAGCAGTCTATCATCCTATTCCTCCACTTGGCTACTTCCTAGACTCATCAACCAGTGAAGGAGAAATGTAACCTTGATCCCCAGTGTGAGCCCAGGGAGCCCCATGGTTCCCTATAAGCTTTGGGACTATTCTGACCAGGGACATGGGAACAGATGTATGTCAACACTGCTGGCTCTGGCCTCCTGCAGTACAGTATGTTACAAAAAGAAAAACAGTGTGGCAATGCTGATCAAGTTGCCAGTAAACACTACTTGGAACCCTCAGGATGAGGGTTCATTCGTTTCCTATCACTTCAAGTTAAGATGGAAACACAGTCTGGTGTCCTCCACAGCCGTGGTTCATGGACGGTTAGTGTCAACATCACTGAGGAACATGTTGGAAAATCACAGTCTCAGGCCCAACTTCCATCCTACTAAAGCAGAATCTCTGAGGATAAGACCCAGGAAACAAGCTGTCCAGAAGATATGGACCAAAATTTTGGAAGCAAAGAGGACTTGGAGGTGCAAAGCTAGTGTGTTCTGCTGAGACTCCTCCATCGTCCGAATTATAGGAAGCTGTCAGGAAAACATGCAGTCTCCAAGGGAATAACAGGATGGGGAGCTGATTTACCTTGGTTCTGGGAATTTGGGAATTAAGAAATATGTGTAGCTGAGGAAGAGGAACGCTTTGCTTAAGCAAATATAGTGTTAAGATTTAGTAATTACCAGTACATCTCGGGAAGCAATGTTCTGCCAGAGGCAAGGCTTCTAAACTGAAGTGTTCTTAATATGGTTATAATTCCTATTAGAAGCATTTGAAAACATATCGGATTTTGCTAGTTTCTAAAGCAAAGCTGATAAGGATTTGGCACTTGTGAGTCTAAAGAGGCCAAGCCTGGAGTTATTAATTTCAGAAACATTCCAAATCCTGACTTCCTCCCTTTAGACATCATATTTTACCTGGGTTGCATTTTCCCAAAATTGTACAGCCCTATATCATAAACAGCTGAGCACCCGTCCTAAAATTGTAAGGAATGACTGCCAAAAAGAGCATCCTGCTATGTTTTTTGTTGTTGTTGTTACTGATCATTTATGAGTAATGGCAAAAAACTAGGAATTATTTAGAATGCAGGTTTGGAAATCCATCTGGCCATTGGGCTCAAAATGCAAATGAGTCTGATGAGAAACAGCCTTGAAGAGGGAGAGGGGAGGAGAAAGGTCTTCATGTGCAGTGACCAACTCCACACGACAGGCCATCTAAAGCATTCGGAACATTACCTGTGTTTTCTTAAATGGAGTTTGCCAATGTCTTTGGAATCTTAAGCTTCTCTCCTGTTCCTCAACCTATTAGCATTTACATAGCATTTCAAAGCTATTAGGCATTCCTTATCCCTGTTCAGTGTGGTGACCAAAAGGAATTGCCAGTCCCGTTTTCCTGGTAAAGAATCTGAGGCACTGACAGGTCAGATAGTGCTGTGTGTTTGAAGCAACCAGCAGCGCCCAACAACGTTTATTTTGGAGCCCTTAACTTCTTTGCCCACCATCTCCACTCCTGAACCACAACACATTTTGCACATAAAATACTTGCATTGATTCAGTCATGAAAATAAAAAGTTTACATACCTCTTAAAAAACTAACCACTTCTCATCTGCTTAGTTTAGATCAGAAGGTTTAAGATCGGAAAGGAAATCTCTGGTTGAATTCTTGGAACCAGAGTGGCATAGCTGTCAGTTGCTAGTCTCCCTTGCTTACAGACCCCTAATTTTGTCTCGGTAGAAATATTCACCCTGTTAGGATGTGAATTGTAAGTAGCCCAAGCCAAGTCATGGTAAGTGGATTTCCCTTTGGTCTAGGTTTGGGTAAGGGACCAAGTTCTGGCAAAGAGGTAAGAGGAAGTCTGCTTGAGTTTTCTGGGAAACATTATCCTCCTGATACAAAAGAAAACAAGAAGAAAAAGCCCCTTTTGTCACCACCACCTTCCTTTCTGCTTGGGACGCTGTCCAAGAGGATATAATACTCACCATTCTGCAGCCATGAAATTGATAAACCACTGAAGGCAGCAGAACAGAATGACCCAAGGAACATGGGTCATGAATGCCAGCACCCCAATCCTGGAATGGCCAACCTCCCAACAACCTGTTACATAAGATTAAGAAATGCCTGTTATTTAAACCACATTAGTCTGGTACTCTGTCATCCATTGCCAAATGTGTTCCATTGATACTGTGAAGAATAATATTCTCAGGCCATTACCAAAACTCTATGTGGCAAATAGAGGGAAACAATCTAAAATCTGATAGATTTTATTGTAAGATATAGAATACTCGGAAATTAAAGTTTCATGTGGCTCATGTTAGCCCTCCAAAATCCCTGTTGGAGTTTAGATTAAATTCTTTTATGAAGTGATACAGCATGGCTGGGATATTCACATTAACAGACAGAAAAAGGCTTTGCACCATCAGAATGCCACTGTCCATTGAATAGCTAGCTGTGGGACATATGTTGAAGGTCAAAGAGAAGAGAAACCGTAGGAGATGAGCTATAGATTAGAAATCTGGCCTAATTAAGTGCCAGATTCATAGTAAAAATATTTAAGAGCAAATAAAAAAGCATTTTTTTCCTCTGAAGTTAAAATGGGAAAAGCTAAGACTGAGACATTTCTTTTTCCACTCCTGAAGGAAATCATGACTAAGAAAGCTTTTTTAATGCAAAACGCACTAATGCAATGCATCTTATTTGCAATGTTTATCAAAGAAAATTGGAAATCATGAAGTGTAATAAGCAACAGTGCATCAAACCTTTCAGAAGAATGTGTTGCCCTTAGGGATTCAGAGAAGGTAAAAAACATAATATCATGCAGGATGTTTTTGCTGCTATTTTCACAAAATGACAGCTATGAGAAGCCTGGAGAGAGAAGGAAATAGTTCTTTGCACAGACACAAGATTGACTAGGTGGTTTGTGCCCACATATAGAGTCAAGATAATGTCATATAAATGGTGGATGTGATCAGTGACTGCACAAAGAACAGCCTGGAGAGGAGGTACATCTGAGGAGTTAAAGAGAAATAGAGGGGTGTTTAGCTCAGCTGAATAACCTTTCAGGTCCGTGAGTATTTGTCATAAGAATGGTCATTCAACTCTTTGAACTTTTATATAATGTGTGGATAGAACAGCATGGAGTCAAGACAATACTAGCTTGAGAGTGGGAAAACCAAGGCTCCATCACTGCCTAGGCTGGATGACTTTGAGAAAGTCACTTAACTTCCTAAGCTTCAGGCTCTTTGTCTGTAAAATATGATGGTTAGAACTAAGTGATTGATGAGTCTAGCTCTGTCAAGTCTAGTAGATGAAGCAAGCCTTGAAGGTAGAACAGGATCTCAGATTTAGAAGTGCATCTGGGGACTAGCTTTTCAAACTTGCTCAATCAACAGATGAGGAGTGGAGGCCGAGAGAGGTGAACCCATGTCTGCAAGGATTCACGGCTATCAAGTGACAGATGGGACTATGGCCCAGGTGGAATGACCAACCTTCTCAGTTTGCCTGGGGTAGAGAGATTTCCCAGGAAGTGGGATTTTCAGTGCTAAAGCCAAGAAAGTTCCATGCAAACCAGGATGCACTGGGCACATTAGGACTAGATCATTTCATTTCCAACTCCTTGAACCACTTCTATATACCATAAATATATGCTTCTGGTGTCACAACACTCTGGTGGCATATGACATCTGCAAAGACACTCATACATGACTGGGTCCCATTCCACTGTTGGTGATGTTTATTGTCAGATCTTGCCCTTGAGGTCTCATTCATGTCTTCCAGCTCAGTTCACTTAGCAGGCATATAAAATATTTCATAGCTGACACTCCTTCAAAGCATGAGTATGAAAGGACGCGACTCTGTGACCACTCAGAGGTGATAGTGGCCTGTGAGAAGTAGTCTGAGGGACACCAAGGGACTCAACAATCTCCTCAAGGCTTGGTTTGCTGTAGTATCTGGTGTTTCCACCATCGAAATAATCATTTGGAGAAATTCCTAAAAATATCTGTCAATCTGCCCCTTTTGTCACCTGGAGTGTAGTTTATCAGATTCTAAAGCACAGATATTTTGTCAGGTTTACTAGCTCTGAGGCTTTCAACAACAAGTAACAGAAACCAGGACAGAAACTCACCTAAACAATAATGGAATTTATGATTACACATAAGACACTCAGAAGTAAGGCATAATATGAAGAGTTGTAAAATTATGTTCTTAAAAAAGGGGTTTGGGGGCCAGCCCTGGTGACCTAGTGGTTAAGTTTGGCGCATTCCACTTTGGCGGCCCAGGTTTGGTTCCCAGGTGTGGAACTATTCCACTGTCAAGTGGCCATGCTGTGGTGGTGGCTCACATGCAGAAAGAGGAAGATTGGCAACAGATGTTATCTCAGGGCAAAACTTTCTCAGCAAAAAACTGGTTTTTTTTTTTCCTATCTTCTCTCTATTTTTCCCTTAATATTAACCTCATCTTCACGGCTTCAAAATGGCTGCCTGTGAAAATTTAAGTTATGTGCTTTCTTGTGCATGTTAAATAGAAGGCAGATATAAAGAAATGCCCTGTACACATAAACGATAGAGCTATAAATTCCAGGCCCACCTCTAGACTGTGCACCATCACTGGGATATGCCATGTCAACCAAATTGTACCTCATCCTCAAGCCAGGGATGAAGTGGATGCATGAACACAATTAGGGCTCTGTTACAAAGAAGGAAATGAGAAAGTACAATAGGTAGAAAACTTTACTTACAATCTGTTGCCCACTGCTGCCCTTGCAACTCTCCCCTGCATTTCAAAGGCTGAAATCCTATTACTACATTTCCCAGAAGCCCTCACTCCTAAGACGCTGGCACAAATTCTTCCAAAGAGAGAGAATTGTGTGAAACATGGAAGGCAGAAGAGAAGCAGAAGCTATTCACTTCCTCTGGCAGCAGCTGGTAGACTTGTAGACGGGCTGCAGTGACAAGGAGTTCCCTGGCTTGCAAGTATTCGGTGAATTACCCACATCAGCAGGCAGCAGAGATAATTGGAGGCAGCATGCTATGATTCCAGTACCATAATTCCTGATTTCCTAAATGTTAGCAGTGGTTTTTACCTTCACTTCCTGAACCTTCCTGATACTTCTACAGACACCTATGTCTTGGTACTGTTTTTCTTTCTGTTTAAAATATCTAACAGAGCGCCAGTATTCATGATACAACTTCACCTTATTTCAAACTCAGCATCCACTACACCAGGGAAGTGAGGATGGAGTGTGATATTAAAGAGTGACACCAACCAGCTTAAATGCTGCTAGAGAATTCAGGGGAAGGGCTGCTGAGAGGGAAAGTCGTATTTCTACTATCATTTCTAATCTCCTCCGCAATGCTTTATAGCATTAGTTTAGATGCATAACTAACTTGTCAACATTCATTTATGTACGAGACAGATACCCCTCCACATACAACACAAATCTCACATTTGCTGGCTCTGAAATGTATGTTCATGGACTATTTCTGTCATGGAACAAAATAAGAACCACAAAAGATCTAATTGCTAAAAAACACCACGCTTAACTGGATGGGAGCAGTAATAAAAGAAATGCACATTTTAAGAAGTGAAATCTGTTTTTTTCTATGAAAACAGGGATAAAGTTAAATAAATAGTGACTAATACTGCTCCAAATTAAGTACAATCGACTTTCCCAGAAATTGCTATTAGAATCGTGAATTGATCAATACCGTCAACTTTACAATTTGGCAAAACATATCAAGAATTTTTTAAATGTTTGTGCTTTTTGACTCAGTAATTTCAATTCTGGGAATCTATCCTAAGGAAGTAAGTCCAACTTTAAAAAGCCATATGCTTGGCTATATCCAGTACACTGTTTTTCATAATAGCCGAAAAGTATAAACAACAGAAATGTTCAGCCAAAAACAAATTGGTTAAATAAAATTATGATAAAATATATCAACCCAACTAAATATTTTGCAGTCATTTAAATTACAGCTATAAACTTTACTAATAACATTAATATTTACCTTATTATGTGAAACGCAAAAGAGTAGATCAAGCTTAAACACAGAATATAATTACAGTTATATAAAATATGTACAGACATAAATTTGCAAGACAAAGGACTGAAAAGAAATAAAGGATTGCTTTCTACAATTTTCCAAATTTTCTGAAATATGGAGATGCTGCTTTTATAGCATAACTCTTTTCTCTACAGTTAAATATTTTCATCATAAAATGATATATGCTCGTTATGAAAAAAATACAAAATTACAACGTGTGTACCAGTCAGCTCAGGCTGCCATAACAAAATGCCATAGACTATGTGGCTTAAACAACAGAAATTTACTTTCTCACAGTTCTGGAGGATGGAAGTCTCAAATCAAGGTCCAGCAGGGTCGATTTCTGGTGAGAGCTCTCTTCCTGGCTTACAGTCAGCCACCTTCTCAGTGTGTCCTAACACGCTGGAGAGAGAGCTCTGGTGTCTCTTCCTCTCCTTGTAAGGGCACCAGCTGTATTGGATTATGTCCCATACTCATGTTCTCATTTAACCTTTGTCACCTCCTCACAGGCCCTATCTACAAATACAGTCACATTTAGGGGTTAGTACTTCAACATATGAATTTTGGGGAGATTCAATTCAGTCCATAGCAATATGTATATAACAGAGTCAAAATATTGTCTCCCCACAGGACATCACCTCTAACATACTCGGGTTCATCCTTGCAGACTTTTTTTCCTTATTTTTGAAAATATTTAAAACTATTCAGCTAATATATGCAAATACCTGTAGAAATGTCAATGTATTAAAGGTTTTCATTGCAAAAGAGTAAAACTCTGCTTCCCATTTCCCTAAGCAATGGGAGGATCCTTAAAGTTTGTTATCTTTTTTGCCATTTAACTCCATATTTCTAAACTTTACATTTCTACAACTATTTTTCATATATTTGTTTTAGATGTTGTCTACCAACTTCTAATTATTGTAGATGCACACCTAGCTTCCTTATACAATTTCTCTTCCTAAACTTTTTCTTCACTCCTCCCATACTTAACCAGGTAATTATCTACTTTGACACAATTTCTGAAATTCTTTATTTCCTGCAGACTCCCACCATATTGAAGACAGATCCAATAATGCTGAGTTGTGTATTATCAATTTATAGAATCATAGAAAAATGCTATTGCTCCAAAATATGTGAGGATTTTTAGAGTAGTTTGTCTGCTGAGGCAAGAAAAACTTGAATGATATCCAATCAATGGTGCTAAAACAAATAAATATCCATATTAGAAAAACTAACCTTGACATCTACCTCACACCATACACAACATTAAATTAAATTAAATTTAAAATGTTGAGATGTATCATAAACCTCAACGTGTAGTTAAAATTTCCAGAAGAAAACATAGGATAATGCTTCTGCCACTTTAACTCAAACAAAGACTTCTTAAATGGGAGAGAAAAGAAAATTATAGATTAGACTTTAATGAGAGGCAGAGATGGTGAGCCAAGAAATGGCTCTTAAAGACAAATATGACATTTACCCATCTTAACTGACGCAGGTAAATCATATGGCCCCTTCTGAATTCAACAGGGAATGTTTAAGCCTCCTGTGGAGAGGGTAACACAGGAGAGAAAAGGTAATATTTTACCAAGAGAAATATAATCTTCCAGAGAGAAATCTAGAGTGACAAGAGATAAGAGGTTATCTTCTCTTAGCTTCTGTAGGCTGCTGATCTGAAATGGGGTCATTTGGGACACACAGCAAACAAGATTGAAAATAAAAATGGAAGCCCAAATGCCACCCTACTCATGAGACTGTCTTTCTCAAAAATCTTAGCAAATTTTAGAACTTGGAGAAAGTCAGCTGAGAGAAATTTCCAAGAAAAAATTATTATTAACTATTTTCTAAGGGAAAAAACAATTTAACACCAAACATGTAGGAAAGACATAATATAAAAATAAAGGACAATTCTTTAAGGTGATTATACTATTTCGAAAAACAAAACAAACCACCTTATCTTTAACACATTTCTGCACGGAGAAGTGAAGACTTCATTAACAGGGCAGCTGGGCTTTGAGTACATTTGGAGACAACTGTCTTGAGGGGTGATAAAACAAATGTCACCTCCTGACAGAGGACACAGATACTGTTATTTGGGATGCTCCTTAGCCTGTTTCATCACATTGTTAAAACCTTGCCACCACTTTTCTTTCATAAAAAATAATAGACTATGAAATGAATATCTATATGATTTGTAACTGCTTGGCTATTGGAATAATTTGGTTAAACTAGTCAGTGCTGTTTTCGTGGAGGAATGATCCTGAACTTTATAATCCCTTTCTTAGAATGGTACCATCCAAATTGTATTCAAGAAAAGAAAAAAGATATCAGACATTGTTGTAACTTGCTATTAACTGTTGAAATGTAATATGCACACCAAAAAATAAAATGTGCTTACTGATATATCTTTTATTTCATATGGTGTAATTAAGGAAGCGGTCTTTTCTTTTTCTTTCCTTTTAAGTCAACACACAATTTCCTTCAGCTTCTCCTTGGTTTGTATGACAAAGAAAAATTGCATCACTGCTGATTCATGTGGACCCTGGATAGAAAGGAGAGAGAAGTGGCAGCAGGGGCATTCATATTTTATTAGAAGTTACTGTTATCTGGTGAAATGGGAACGCCATCACAGCGCTCCATCTAACTCCTTGGCCTCAGGTGGGAGAATTACATCTGATCACGGAATTTTGTTTTGCTCGTCTGCCTCCTAAACTTCTCCCTTTCAAAACATGTCAAGAAGTGGGTATTGCAAAGGCAGCCTTATGATAAATACTAAAAATGAGCAGAACACTGGAGGCCGTGGTTTCATTCCAGAGCGTGGTCGAGATAAACGGGTTCTTATAGGTACTGTGTTTCTTTACGATAATATATAGGCAATCAATTATGAAATCAATAGTTTACATCTTTACATGTGAATCAATATATAATCTTAACATCAAAATGTTAATCATTCACTTATTTTTAATTAAATATTGAACTTCTGACAAATTACATTTAAATAATGAGGTCTCACAGTGATGGAGACAGCTTGTTTGGGGAGTGTATTGCAGGATGCATTTTTTTACTCAAAGAGAACAGTGACTGAACATCAGCATTGACTATGAGCAAAGACACTGCCGTTACTCCATAAACATTTCTATTAACACACAACTGCTATATTTCTCTGTTTTAAAAGGCTTCAAAAATCCATATCATAATACCATATGCTCCTACACCATCATATCACTTTGTATAAAGATCGCCTTTTGTAATATATCACTCCTTTGCTTAAAAACCTCCCACGGCTTTCTTTCTCAGACTAAGATGCAAGGTCTTACAGGAGCTAGTCCCTGATTTGTTGTTTAATCTCA
Source organism: Equus quagga (assembly GCF_021613505.1). Lineage (NCBI taxonomy): Eukaryota > Metazoa > Chordata > Mammalia > Perissodactyla > Equidae > Equus > Equus quagga. Next base: position 42,549,877 of record NC_060283.1, on the reverse strand, counting down.
TGAGCTCTTGTTCTTGCTTCCCTTGCTGCCTCAACTCCGCCCAGCCACAGTGGCCTCCACACTGTTCCTGGAATGCACCAAGTACATTGCTCCAGCGTGAAGGCCTTTGAACCTGTTTCTCTTCTCCTTGGAATGGTCTTCCCCTAGGTAGCCACGTGGCTCACGACCTCACTTCTTTTAGCCCTCCGATCAAATACCACTTTATCTGAGAGTCATCCCTGATATGTGTGTGTGTATACGTTATGGACTGAATGTTCGTGTCCCCTCAAATTCGCATGTTGAAACCCTAACCCTCAATGTGATGGTATCTGGAGATGGGGCTTCTTTGAAGGTAATTAGGGTTAGAGGAGGAAATAAGGGTGGGGCCTTGGTCTGATGGATTAGTGCCTGTATAAGAAGAGATATCAGAGAGCTTGCTTTCTTTCTGTCACAGGAGGACACAGCAAGAAGGCATCCATCTGTAAGCCAGGAAGAGAGCTCTCAACAAAACCCAACCATGCTGGCACCCTGATCTCGGATTTACACCCTCCAGAACTGTAGGAAAGTAAATTTCCATTCCTTGAGCTAGCCAATTTATGGTATTTTGTTCTGACAGCTCAAGAAGACTAATGCAGTACATACCCATATATGTGTGTATATATGTATTTATTACCCTTACTTATATTGTTTCCCTTACTTCTGTTATTCTGTATCCATATTACCCTCCTACATTTTCCTTCATAGCAACATCCCCACTATATACACTATGAGCTCTACTTAGTGATTTCCTTGTTGTCTCTTCTCCCCAAGTAGAATGCAAACTGCATGAGAGTCAGGTCATTATCTTGTTCATTGCTGTATCCTCAATGGTTAGAATAGCAATGCCTGACACAAACCAGGCATTCAGTCAACACTCGCCAAGTGAATAAATCACTAGAAAGTAAGCTCCTGTACTCAGCACAGTCTTGGCACATAGAACACCTCGATTCATGTTTGCCGAGCTGAAATGAACTGAACTGAGCTTAACATGCATCAGTTGAGAAGGTGGCATGCAAGACAATACAAAAAAGCCAGGGTGAGAAGCTTTAGTTCAAGTCATCACGGCTTTGCAGTAAATATCATTGGAAACGTCACTAAAACTTTTAGACCTTGGAGCTGATCTGACCATGTAAGCACAGTAATGGACCCTGCCTCACCATAGCCCCATCCAAAGGCATATGTATAAGGAAAAAGGCCAGTTTATACATAGGGTGTCAGTTACATGTCAAGTACATAAAATGAAATGCTGCTATAGATCTCATGGATGGAAAAGATTAAACACAAATAACAAGACCAATATTTCTGGTCCAAAATGGTGAACAAGCCAGGATGTTTAATTGCCCACCCCCCAAATCCCCTTTAAATCTCACACACACACACACACACACACACAGGTGAAAGTTCTATATTACGGCTGAAAACTAGCAAAGAGTGACTATCATAAACCTAAAATATAGATATTTTGGAAAAATTAACTGCAAACAAGGAAAAGAGCTACAATTAGCCAGATATTTATCTCGTGCTGTAGGAATCCAGATAAGAATAAATGATTATCAGGAGCAAATTTTAAGAAAAGATAAATGGAATCCCACAACTGGAAGGACCTGCAACTAAGATATACAACTATGTACCGGGAGGGGTTTGGGAAATAAAGCAGAAAAATAAATAAATAAATAAATAAATGGAGATGAAAACTCTGCCTAACAAATCCTGTGATTTAGACCATAATCAGTTAGTAGACTGGACTCAAATAAAATTTAGATAAAAAGGATCATTTCCTAGGAAAATAGGTTAACAAAACTGATCTCAGAGAACATAGAAAATCTATAGGAACTAATTTCTATGGATAAAGTTGTCAAAACATACCCCCTGCTCCTCTCCCAAAGAAAGTACCTAGGTGAGTCAGTTTCACAGGTGAATTCTATCAAAACTTCAATGTTGTTAACACAATACTGTTCAGAGATTCCAAATTTTTGTAAGAAATAATTAAAATATTCCCACAAACACCACATGACACTCTCAAAAAAGAGAAAATTGCAGACCTTTATAATACACGAGACAGACTTGATGGAGTGAAAGTAAATCACGACTTCATTTTTTCTCCCCACTCTCTGTTCAAACCCTACTCTTGATGTAGCTGTGGCTCATAGCTTTCCTGTTACTTGTAGTCACAAGCATAGCTTCATTTGAATAATTAATTATCGTAATCATAATCCTGAACTGTTCTTGAAGCTTTTCTCTTCCTTATTTGGATACCGCTTGTTGGAAAGGCTATAGTGCGCTAGGGGCGAATGATCACCGCTCCTTCTCCACTTCTCTCCCTCTTTTGCTTCCTCTCCCATCCTTGCTAGCTACAATTTTGGCTTAGGGCTGTGAAAAGGTGATGAAAAATACAGTAAAACTGGGTGGATGCACTTGGAATCTGGCACTGGTGCCTTAAGACTAAAAGAAAAAGAGAAAGGTTTCTTTCCCACAGTGTTTATTGGATGACGTAACTCCTCTCCTACCCTAGCTGTGTTCCTCAACCTCAGCGCAATGTCAGTCACCCCTCTACTGGGTCCCTTTGCCTCTCTAGGCATCTCTCTTGGGTAGAATCTCTTTTAGGCTGGCTTCTTCACCTCTCCCCGTTGTAAAGGTCACACATCGTTGGCCTGCTGCCAATGCATGTGTGGTCTTCTCCTCTGTTCCCCTTTGTAACTTTGCTTTGCCATAAGACTGTAACTCCAGCTTCAGCCTTTCATCTTCAGTGTTCAGGAGACAGGGATCAAGCACGTTTCTCTTCCACTTACTACGACTGTGTAACCAATTACTTAAAACTTACACGTACAAAATGATCATTTATTATACTCAAGGATTCTGTGAGTTGGGAATTCAGACAGGGCATAAGGGGACTATTCTACAATGTCTGGGGCTCAACAGCAAGACTCAAAGGCTAAAGGCTACAATCTGACAGTAGTTCACTCGTATGTCGGATGGCTAAAGCAGGCTATTGGTTGGGTCTCATTTCCTCTCCAAGTTGCCCATCTATGTGGACTAAGTTGGGCTTCCTTACAGCCTGAGGGCTGCCTTCCCATGAGGAAAAGTAGTCAGGTGGAGGCTAGATCATAGAACAATTTTATGATCTAGCCTCGGAAGCCACAGAGCATCATTCTTTGCTCTAACAGAGCAGTCACTTCCCAAGCACGTTCAATGGGAAGGAAAAGAGACTCCTCCCTTTCCTGGCAACTGGTCATATTCTGGAAGAGCACATTACTTTGGCCTTTTTAGGAAAATTAAATATGCCAAAAGTCCTTATTTTTCCCAAACTGCTAAGGACAGATGTCACATACCCAAGCCCTTCTCACCTAGCTTGCTGGGAGTAGAGGGAGGAAAAAAATGCCACAAATGCCAACAACACTCTCCAAAGAAATTCTCTTTTCCTTTCTGCTTCCAACATAGCCCTTTTTTACCTTGAAGGTGGGTGTTGGGCTAAGGAGGCAAAACAGGTCTTTAGATTATACAAGATTTATTTGCAAATCTTGTATAAGTGCCCTGGCACCTGAGTTTGGAAGCACAAGGATGCATAAGTTTTTCACCCTTGGCCTTTGGGGAGACTGCTGAAACGGAGACAGAGTCTCATATAAACATCTCATTAGTTAGGAAGTAGAATCCAGCAGCACAGAAGAGGAATACAGCCAAATTTAGTGGAGTTAATTTTAGACATGCAAAGATGGGTCGATATTTAGAAATCTATTAACATAATATTTGTCACCCATAAAATATAGAGTGGTTTCATAAAACAGTAGAAAAAACACAGACTCTCATGGGAAACAATCTAACAACTTAAAGTGACAAGTTACACAGACACACAAATGCAAATAACCAATGGACAAATGCATAACCTCATTCGATAAACAAAGATTATGCAAATTAAAACAAGTACTATTTTTAACCTATAAAAATCATAGATAATGTAGAATATTACTACTTAGGTTTTCTTTTTAAATTCTCTGTCAAGATTCAGCTAAATAATGCCAACACTTTCTTAAAGCTTTCAATGATTCCTCCAAATGGAAGGAATCCTAACCCTTCTCCCAACCTCCCAAGCACTTCATTGATACTACCCTTCTAGCATTTTCTACTATTCATCTTAGCTATCTGTGCATAAGTCTTACCTTTACATAAGATGATATTTTCATGGAAGGCAAAAACCATGTCGTATTAATCTTTTGTATCCTTAATGGCACTTCACTCAATACCTTATACAGCATCTGTTGAATATCGAAGATGAAAACAATGTTACTAATAAGCCTGATATTTATTGAGTTTACTCCACACCCGGCATTGTACAAAGCACTTGATACGAATCATTTAAGCCTCACAACCCCTTGAGACAGACATTATTATTAGTCTAATTACAGGCTAGGAATCAAAGACATAAAGAGGATAAGTAATTTGCCTATACAAAAGCAAATCTCTTCATTTGAATTGTTTTCTTTTCTCTAATGGGGCTTTAATGAATCCTGGAGGTCTTATAGTATTCTTTCAGCACATAATGATAGAGAAAGGCAGGCAGAAAATGAGAAAATCTCCAAGGAATAAAAATAGAGGCAAACAAATTGTATATACTTTCAAAGGAACCAAGGATTGGTTTCTAAAGTGATCTGTCAACAAGAATTAGAGAAATGGAAGAATGTAAAAGTCATAAATGCATAGTTGCTACTTAAAGATTGTCATCTTTTTTTAAGTAATACTCTTTTTTTTTTTTTTTAGGAAGATTGGCCCTGAGCTAACATCTGTTACCAATCTTCCTTTTTTTTTTTTTCTCCCCAAAGCCCCAGCACATAGCTGTATACCCTCGTTGTAAGCCCTTCTAGTTCTTCCATCAGGGATGCTGCCCTGGCATGACTTGATGAGTGGTATGTAGGTCCGTGCCCAAGACCCAGGCAGGTGAACCCTGGGCTGCCAAAGTGGAGCACGCAAACAAATACTATGCCACCACCTGGCCCCTAAAGATTGTCATCTTAAGAAAGTAATTGATTATATGACTTTGAAAAATATGTTCTTTAAAATGATAGAAAAAAAAGAAAAACACTAATTTGTGTGTACTTCAAATGTGTGCCAAAATACATTTTGTTTTCTAATTCTGCTTGAATGAGAGTTTCAATGGAATTTCTCTACTGTTATTAATTATAACTTTCTGCAACTCAACCCATCTTCCCTTTTAAAAGGAGTGTTAGTCTGAGAAAAACTAAAATTTTGTGTACTTTTCTAATTTAGTTAGCATTTATTTAAACTCCACAGACTTAGGATGTTGAGGATATTGAATTTGAATCATTCAAGGGTCAAAAGGGCACATTTAAAGAGGTTACTTGTGGCCACAGCTCCTTACTGGCTACAGCACTTCTGTTCCAGAACAATGGAAAAACCTGATTATTTCTGCCTAGAAGTTCATGAATTCTTAAGGCTCCAGACAATATAGTCATTCACCAGGCTCAGATTGTGCTGGATGAAATTGAAACGTGGGTCACAATTGAATGTAACCAAAACCTCTCTGAATACAAGCGGCTACGAGTGTGTAATTCATGGCAGAAACTTGAATTTGGAAAAGAGGAATGTTAGAAGTAGTAAAAACAAGAAGAAATGAAGTGAGAATCCCAGAACCTTCCTTGCTTGCCAGAATAAAGTAGATGTGTGTGATAGTCTTTCCTTTTGTGGGTCCCTCCCACACCTGTTGTTGCTTTCCAGAGGAATTAGGCAAAATGATCCAATTCCTAAGCTTTAGTGGGGAGAAATGATTCTGTCCCAGGAACAGGCAGCCAAGGTTCACATTTTCCACCATTCTTCTTTTTTAAAAATATCTTTGAGGGGCCAGTCTGGTGGCGCAGCAGTTAAGTTCGCACATTCCACTTCGGTGGGCTGAGGTTTACCGGTTTGGATCCCGGATGCAGACCTACGCACCACTTATCAAGCCATGCTGCGGCAGGCATCCCACACATAAAAAAGTAGAGGGAGATGGGCTGAATGTTAGCTCAGGGCCAGTCTTCCTCAGCAAAAAGAGGAGGATTGGCTGCAGATGTTAGCTCAGGGCTAATCTTCCTAAAAAAAAAAAAAAAAAAAAAAACTTTGATATAGGAATATTGATTTAATATAGTGGCTCAGGGAAAGCAAAAGGCCACTATCATCTGCACGCTGCACTGGAAAGTTGGTAAATATGTTAATAGATTGAATTACTAATATATCGCTTGTAGCTCCGAGCTTGGTTTGTCTTTTTGGTTGGTTGATTGGTTATTGGTTGAGCGGCTTGTTGGATATGTTGTGTTAGAGAAATGACCCCTGAGAAGTGAGTCAACTGTATGTGAGTCAGGATGATTTCACACGTACTTCATTGAAAATGGCTGCTCTCCTGGACACATGGTCCCCAGACAAAGTGCATGCTCTGATTTTCTTAAAGTAAACAATTCTTATGCAAAAATCAAAGCCCATTTGTCAAGGTTTATAGAAAGAAGATTTTATGCATATACTCATTTGTCAGTTCTGTTTTGAGCACTTATATGGTCACCACTGAGCTTTATCGAAAGACAGCGAATGTCCACAGGAAATCTAAAAGCTAGCATAAGAGATCAAACAATGATGGTAGCTATAAATGGTCTACTTGGAATCACATTCTTGATAAAATATTGTATTACCAACAAAATCACTGTCATATATAAATGTCTTTGTATTCAAGCCGAGTAGATTGATATATTTTTCTTTGTCACTGTGATATTTGAAAGCTCAATCATTCATTCATTCCTAGTTTATAACTCAACACTGCCGCCTTCACCAACTCACTTAACCACACCAAGCCTCTGTTTTGTCCTCTGCCTAAAAATACTTACTTCCTGGAGTTGGTGTGAGAAGCAAATGGGACAAAATACATCTTTCTAGGGATCATCATAACATAATTCCTTTCAATTATGCAAGCATATCTCTATTAGTAAATCATAGACATTGGCACAATGTAAAATATAATTCTAGCAGTCAGAGGTTTCTGAAACAGAATGAATGGCGCTGGGCAGTCATGGATTGCTGCCGCTGGGGAGTTTTAAGCTTATGATCACCTGTATGCAGTGCTGCAGAAGAGATCAAGCATCAGATCAAGCATCAGATGGGTGGTTGGACTAATTGACTTTCAAGATCCTCTTCTCTAACGCTATTATTTTGGCCTGTTATTCACGCCTCTTCCCTCTTCCTGGATAAAATTTTTATTTTATTTTTTCCTAGACTGCTACTCTGAGGGATTTTCTACCACCTCTTCCAGAATCACTTCCGAGCATAATCTAGCCCAAGTGGTTCCCAAATCTTGTGGTCTCAGGACCCCTTTACACTCTTAAAAATTATTGAGAGTCCAGAGAGCTTTTATTTACATAGGTTATAGTTATCTACATTTAATAAGAAATTAACACTGAGAAAATTTAAAAATGCATATTTATGTATTCCTTTAAAATAACAATAATAAATCCATTACATGTGAATGTAAGCATCATATTTTTATGAGAAAAGCTTCCATATTTTCCGAATCCAAAGCATTTTTTCTGTGAATTTCATTGTTTTACATTTTCACAAATCTCTTTAATGTCTGGCTTAATAGAAGACAGCTGGATTCTCTTATCTGATTCTGCAGTCAATTTGTTGCAATATCCCACATCGTCCATCTTCTGAGGATCTCCACTGTACTTTTGAGGGTATGAGAGTAAAAATGGAAAGTGCTATCTTAGGGTTATTATGGGAATTGTTTTGAATTTGTACACCCCTTAAAGGATCTTGGGGCTTCTCCGGGGTCCCTCTCTTTCTTCTCTGAAATGCGTTTACATTAGGAAACTCTATAGCAGAGTTTACTGCGTGAATATTCTCCAATTGTTTATGTCTATTAGATGCGGCTCCCAATCGAAATTGTAAATACTGTGAGGGAAGGGGAAATGAACACTTATAAAATACAGAAGAGTGCAAAGCCTGCTATAAATACAACCACAGAACTATGATGCAGGATTATCACGCATTAAAGTTACATTATTTTATAAATAAATACACCATTGCAAAATAATCTAAGCTTTTAAATTTTATCTTGTTCAACTTCTTCCTGTCCCCAGAGGCAACCAGAATAATGAATGAGGTAGTCACCTTTACAGTAAATTTTTATACTTTTACACAAACATATCTGTATACAATATTCAGTATAGACTTTTTGTTTTCCTTACATAATTATTGCCTTATGCATCTTACTTCTTTTTAACTCAGAATCCTGCTTTTGAGATCTATCCACATCACTACTTATAAACTTAGTAATGTCATGTCTTATTTGTTTCTTTCCTGGTGGTAGACATTTACATTGTTCAAAATTGGTCACACATACCAATGATGCTAAAATGCGCATCATTGTTCATGCTTCCTCAGCTGCCTATGCAATAATTGTTCTAGATTAAACTCTTAAAAATGGAGTATCTCATCCTTTGTACGTGTGTGCTTTTCTGTTTTACCAGGTCTAGTCACATTAAACTGTATGCACCATTTTATATTTCCACCACCATTGTACTAGAGTGCCGTCTGCTCATACTTTATATTGTCAGGTTTTATTTATGTTGTATTGTGCCCTTCTGAGCCTAGTACAGTGTTAGGACATAGTGGATCTTCAGCAGTTACTTGTTACCTGAATTAGCTGTAGTCCAAGCCTTGGGTATTTGGATGTGGCCACATTTTACAACAGAAGCACGCTGCCTCTCTCCTTGTCCAATGTGATCCATGCAATGGACTAGTGGGCTGTTTCTCAAGTAGACCCAGCAGGGTATAAAATAAACCCAGAAGCTTCTTTTTTTCTCCTTCCATTCCAAGAAAAACTTTGTGTTCCGTGTTCTTTAAGTACAGTAGCTCTGTCACCTTTGCCCACATCCTTAGCTTTCAAGGCAGCCAACCACCCTGTCTGTCTTTTTTTCTTTAAGATTGGCCCTGAGCTGACATCTGTTGCCAATCTTCTTCTTCTTTTTTTTCTCCCCAAAGCCCCAGTACATAGTTGTATATCCTAGCTGTAAGTCCTTCTGGTTCTTCTATGTGGGACACCACCACAGCATGGCTTGATGAGCGGTGTGTAGGTCCGTGCCCAGGATCCGAACTGGCAAACCCCAGACGCCAAAGCAGAGTGCACGAACTTAACGGCTGTGCCACTGGGCCGGCCCCCATCCTGTCTTTGAGGTCACCATTACTGAAGCCCCGAGACAAGTGCAGCTGAAATGTTTCATCCTGGACAGAAGCTGCCAGAATCCTCTTCTGCAAAGCAAACTTTACTGTGGGATGCATAGCTGTGCAGTGAGAGACCTCTGTCTGCATCCAATTATACTGCTCAAGGCTAATGTGATTATTTCAAGATCCTACAAATTACCACATGTCGACAACCAGCTCAAATGTTTCCCCTTCTCTGTAAGCTGAGGAAAAATGTAAAAATGGGGGGAGGATGGTATCTCCTTAATTGTGGTAATTTCAAATATGTATCTTCTCATTTGAGGGGAGTAGTGGATGTGTGCAAGAGGAAAATGTGATGATAGCACTCTTGTAATCCAGCTTGCCTTAAATACCTGTGACAGACTAAGCTTGCAACCATGTGCACATTTTATGTCAAGAAATACATGCTAGAGATATCAATGGGCCATGTGGAATGACCTACACTAGGTATTCCTATAAATTAGGTAAAACTATGAGTCCACATATCTTTGTGATTTTCTTGTCAAATAAAACTCAATCTGCAATGAAAAATTAAGCTACATAGCATGTAGGACATTTGAAAATACTATTACAATCATTAAAACATTAATAATGGTCACATTTGACAGAAGAGCCAAGGTATGAGGTGTGAAAGTCACTTATCAAGAGAGCTCAGCATAAAGACCAGAAGTGGGTTACCCCTGTCCAAACATAATCCTTGACTATTCCCCCACTTCTATATTTATGAACAGAACGTTCTGGTGCTTGTTTCTACCAAGCTTCCAGTCCCTTGATCATTTCCAGGACAAACTCAAAGTTCACAGAATTTGCAATTTGACCTGATGATTTGCATGCTGTGAGTACTTTCTGCTTTTACTAAATATTCCATAGCTACTTCTCCAGGATATTCAGTGAATGAAACAATCTCTGGACTTTAGGAATTTCTAACTCAGGACTTGATTTTTGTTTCTTTCAAATTTAAGATTCTCCTTCCCCCATGCTAGCAGTCGATATGTTTATTCAGCCCTTTTTTCTCCAAATCTACTGAAAAGTCTCCTAGGTTTTAAATACCAGGAATGTCAATTTTAGCCGTAGCTACAATTACTTCCAAAGTCAAAGGGCTAATAATTTTTGGTTTTATTAGCTTAGGATATTTACAAATAATTTACCATTCTTTCCCAAGAGAAAATATCTTGTCAGGAATAAGTAAACCTGGAGTGGCTCTACCTTTGAACTTTTTATTATTACATAAAAGCATTTTTTGTATCCCAAATATATATTAATAAAGTGGTTAAAAATATACATTTTTGGGCCAACCTCAGTGGCCTCGTGATTAAGTTCAGTGCACTCTGCTTCAATGGCCCAGGTTTGGTTCCCAGGAGTGGACCTACACTGCTTTGTTAGTGGCCATGCTGTGCTGGGGCCCATATACTAAAAAATAGAGGAAGATTGCCAGGGATGTTAACTCAAGGATAGTCTTCCTCAGCAAAAATAAATAAATAAATATATATATATATATATATATATATATATATATACACACACATTTTCTTTTGGAGCAGGAATTTGAGAAGGTATAGAGTTTTGGTTTATGAACTTCATGATTTCTTTGAATTTTGCGGTAGGCAGTGGTAAGAACACACCTTTTCCCGGAGAGTTATCACAAAGTCAAATAATCTGGGTACATACTATAAATTACATGCCAAGAATACATTGAAATACAATAAAGAAATTTCATTTAACAAAAGCAAGCAAGAAATGAAAAGGAACAAATATATCCTCAAGCTGGAGAAAAGCGTCTTAAGCTCTCAAACTTTTGATATTATCTTTCCAAGAATAATGCACCAAAAATAATCACATTCCTTTTCCTTTACATACTTTTGCTCAGAGAAACCAGATGCAGAATAAAGCTTTGCTTCCCTGCCAAACTGTCAACTTTGTTTAATATTTAAGTTTCACGCAACATAAACAAAAGAAGCAAAATTATTGCAAGCACTGCGGGTTCTGAATTTGAATCATTTTTAACTGATCACTGTATATTCTGAAAACAGATATAAATCTCCATATTCCCCAGATCTTTTGAGTGTTTCCCACTGTAATTCCAGTGGTGATGAAAAGTGGAGTGGTTTTATAAGTATGGACATGCATACATGCTTTATATAAATTTCAAGTGGTACGGTTTTCCACACTGGAATTTATTCATGTTCTTTCGGAGGAATATCTCTTACAAAGAAATACTGAAAGGCTCTCCAACAAATCTTTTTGTTCATGACAATCACAGTCACGGTCAAAATCATGATGACTAACACTTATTAAGTGCTGACTCTGCACTCAGCACTGAACTTTACCTACACTATTCATTTAATCTTCACAACAACCCTTTGATATAATTGCTCTTTTCATCTTCATTTTACATATGAAGAAACTGAGGCACAGAGAAATTAAGTAACTTGACCAATTTCATATGAATCATGTATTGAGTACTCTTTTTAGCTCCCTCTTTCCCAAGATCCACTAAAATGGTGGTAAAAGGTTATATTATTTGCCCACAATCATTCATCCCTGCCGACTGTGGCCATGCTTCCCCTAGGTGGCGTATGTTTGCCTGCTCTGTTGACTTTGGGCTTGGCTATATGATTTTCTTTGCCTGATGGAACACGACAGGAAGTTTTAATGTCACATTCCAAGTAAAGACTTTAAGTGGGCTTACGCGGGTTGACAATTCCTCTGTTGTGTTCCTGTTCTCTGCTCTAAGAACAGCATGCCCCAGATACATGTTGCTCCTTCACCCTGGGTGCCACAACGAGAAGACGTGAGGAGCCCAGCCAAGCCAGCATTGTCAAGAAGAACAGCAGCTGACCCAGAGCACTCATGCAACATAAGTGGGAAATAAATCTGTGTTGCAGGCCACTGAGTCAGTGTGGTTAGTGGTTACGGCAGCAAACGCTGACTGAAAAATAATAGTAGAGGTGGAAAAACCCTATAAACCCACAACAATAAAAAGTGCTAGAGGCCATCTGAGGATAAAAAGACTCAAACACTTCTGGAAGGTCGGAAGCTGTTGGAGGAGTGTTGACTTGAACAGTTTATGTAAAACCACAGCTTACAAAACATGCAGGGATGCTGCCAATGGGTTGGAAAGCAACCTGCCTTACAGAACATGGTAGAAAACTTGGGCCCTAGTGATACTAGAGAGCTCAAAGTCTATGGAGCAACTAAGATCATCTTCCAGTGCTCACACTAAACCTCAGCTCACCTGGTTAAGAAGCCCCGTTTCCTTACGATGCTCATGGTTAGCTATTGCTCTGTTCTTGGCTGCCAAGAGGTATGAGTAATTTAAGTAAAACCTGCAAGAGAAGCAAGGTAAAGACCAATATCATCGTGCATAAAGCATATTCTTAGAGGAAAGAGAGATTATTCATGGACAGAAGAGAAATTTAAAATAACTCTAATTAGTATTCACAGAGATGTTTGAGAAGAGACTACACTTATAAAAATAAAAAACAAAACAGTGTCAAAGAAAAAGAAAAATCAGAAAATAATCAAGAGGTCTTGGAAATTCAGGAGATTGTTCCCAATATTGGTGACGCTATGTTTGATTATTTGATTAAGGTGGTAAGCATTGGATGTATCTATTGAGAAGATATATCTTCCCGGATGTGTTTAAGAAATAATCCATGAGGTGGGACTTTGAGCCTGTGAATATTCTGTTTCACAGCCACCTTCCATTCAATCAATGTTTTTAGCATCCATTGACAATCCTTGTCTGAATCAATCATCATACTGAGAGTAACAAAATTATATTCCAAATTCTATCATTCCTTTTACATTTGTTGTGTGGCATGCTCTGTCTCTCTTCAGGTATCATTAAGGACTCATTAAACTTTACTAATTTTTAGTCAATACGTTGTTATCCATTATTATCATTTTGACTTTAGATACTCAGGTTTTCCTAAATTTGACCTCTAGGAGCCCCTACAAGCTGGCTCATTTGAATGATATGTCTTTAAGTTAATTAAATATATTGAATGACTGTAAAAATAAATGAAAAATACAGAAACCTAGGTACATTATTGTAAGACAAAAACACCAGAAGAAAGGAATGTAAAATCTTCCAGATTAAAACAACAGTAAACCTATAAATGAACAAAAAAACAGATTTGCCACCAAGTAATGGGAATAGACATTTTATCAATAATATTTGAGGAAATTTTCTGAGGGAAAAATAGTTTTCAATCTGGAATTTTTTAATCTATCCAAATTATGAATAAAGTGTGAAGGAAAAGTAGAGATATAGTCAGCCTCCAATGACTCAGAAAATTTATCCTGGAAACGTCTTTTTTCAGGAAGCTCTAGGAGGATATATGTCAACAAAATTATAGAGGAAACCGAAAAAAAAAAAATAAGGGAGAGAGGATCTGGGAAATGATGGCTCCAACGCAGAAAAACAAAGACAAGAAATTTCACTGTGTCAGCTGTGCCACAGGCAAGGAGGACAGTGTGTCCAGCAAAGAGCTGGTGGTTGGAGCCATCCCATGGGCAAAAAGCTGGGAAAGGGAGTGTATTCGTCAGCTGGGACTGCCATAACAAAATACCACACACTTGGTTGCCTAAACAACAGAAATTTATTTTCTCACACTTCTGGAGGCTGGATGTGCATGATCAAGCCACCAGCAAATTTGGTTTCCGGTGAGCCACTCTTTCTGTCTTGTAGACTGTCACCTTCTTACTGTGTCGTCACACAGCCTCTCCTCTGTGTGTGCGGAGAGAAAGAGATCTCTGGTGTCTCTTCCTCTTCTTATAAGAAGTCCTATAGGATTACAGCCCCACCCTCATGGCCTAATTTAACCTGTATTACCTCCTTATATGCCCTTTCTCCAAATACAGTCACATTAGGGGTTAGGGTTTCCACATATGGATTTGAGGGGGGACATAATTCAGCCCAGAATAGGGGGGATTTTAGAGATTTGATACTTTCTTTGTAAAGTTATAATAATAATACCAGCTAGAGCATTGAGTGTAGTGTGTGCCACATACTGCTCTAACAGCTATATAAGTACTAACACATTCAATCCTATGAAATCAGTGACTACTATCATCATTACACTCATTTTCCAGATGAATAAGTTGAGAAATGAAGGTTTAAATAAGTAGCCCAATGTTACATAGCTGGTATCTGGTAGAGCTGGAATTTTAACCCAGACAAATTGATCCCAGTGTACTCTTACTGATTTGATACTGAAAGAGCTCTAGAACACATCTGAAGGCAGGAAACGTGACAATACGAAAGCAACTGTGAAATCCAGGGAAAACAAAAAGGAAATGTAATCCTAGTACATAGTGAATAACATTTATGTGATCATAATAAAAATACTCTTTATGGAATTTCAGATTTTGGAGTGAAGTTATAGACACAACATGGAAGGCTTAAATATGCTTGTAGAATGGGATATAAACTCAATCACTCTGGAAACTTAAAAGTGTAACACAAAAGAGAGATTGTGAGAGATGGAGAGTTTAGGAGAACTTAAGAGAAGAGTACGGATTTTAACAGCGTCATCTTTCAAAGGGGAGCGTCCAGAGAGAATTCTGAATTATTATGGAATGGGAAATAAAGAAATAATCATTGTTATGGATTGAATTGTGTTCCCCCAAAAAGATCCGTTGGAGTCCTAACCCCTAGTACTTCAGAATGTGACCATATTTGGAGATAGGGTCTTTGCAGAGGTAATCAAATTAAAATGAGAACATTAGGGTGGGCCCTAATCCAATATGACCAATATCCTTATCAAAAGGAAAAATTTGGACACAAAGACAGGATACGCAAAGAGGGAAGATAATGTGAAAAGACACGGGGAGAAGAGACCATCTACAAGCCAAAGAGACGTGCCTGGAACGAATCCTTCCCTCCCACCTCTCAGGAGGAACCCACTCTGCCGGCACCTTGATTTTGGACTTCTAGTCTCCAGAACTCTGAGACCACAAATTTTTGCTGCTTAAGTCGCCCAAATGATGGTACTTTGTTATGGCAGCCCTAGCAAACTAATACAACCATATTACTTAAAGTTACACATTTATCCAATAGAGAACCTGGGTAGAGTTAAATCCCCATATTAGAAAAAGAAGGGAAAAGGGGAAAATACTTTACATTCATCTGATCTTTTTCTATCAAAGCAAAAAGCCAAGAGAAAATGTCTAAAACTGAGAAATAAAGAAGCAGCATAAACACATGCTTAGTGAGATGGGAGTAACTTTCTCAATTATTAGAAACAGATTCAATTAATTTCCTCTGGAGACAGGATGGAGGCGGGAAAGAATGGGACAGGGAATGGGTGCTTTTCATTAAAAGCCTTTATGTATGAATATACTTTTAAATCATGGCATATATTACTTTAATTTTTTACATGAATTAAAAAACATATTCACTTCAGGATTTTTTTTGGGGGGGGTCAACATTTTAGATCAAATCCTATGTAACCTGGTGTCAGTTTTTGTAAGAGAGACCTCTACGCCACGTACAAATGTAAGTTACAGCTTTCAGTTTATCCCTGCTGAAACCTCTCAGAAAATCTGCAGAAAATGATACAGGTTGCCCTCAAATCAGGGGAAATCCCAGGCAAGTGAGGCTCTATAAGTCACAAAGATCTTTAAAATGAACAGTTGGTGTTATCGTTGAATGTCTTGGATATAATGAATCATAGTAAGAGCAGACGTAATCTCACACTTGCAGTGTGCTGAAGCTCAGAGGACAGAATAAAATAAAACAGTCTTGAAGGACAAGCACAGGGTAGTAGGTGAAGTGTACGGTAAGGTGAAATGAAAAGCCAACTTCATTTTATCCCACTTTATAATTTAATCATACATAATTCACCTTCCCACTCATTGTAGGAATGCCGCCTGAAGGATTAATGGGGTCAACGTTCAAAGATTAATGGAACCATGTCAAAAGGACACACGAACTGCTTGCAGGGGCTCCCACTGGCCAAATGGAGGAATATATGAGCATCAAAGAAAATGACAGTGATAGATTACAACACACATAATTTTCAAAAGCCCAGGAGTCCATTGTTATAGTTCGAAAGAGGGGAGTAGAGAGAGAAAAGGGCAAGAATGTTTTTCTTTACAGAAGAATATAAAAAGACTCATCTCATTCTCAAATAGAAGAATATGAAAATGTTTATCTTGTTCTTAAATAGGAAGACTCAACATTTATAAAAATGTCAATTCCGGCAGTCTTCATTGTCTTACTCTATGAAGAGAATGTAATTCAGTACAAATAGCTCCATGAATTCATATTGGATTTAGCAACATGATATTGAGTTTTATCTAGAAAAAGCTGATAAGAATAACCTGAAGAATTCTAAAAAGTGTGAGAGAGAAAAGTACATGGTACTAACCCTTATTAAAATGAATTAGAAAGCTATAGAAATTAAAATTTAGAGATTTTACAAGAATACACAGAGCAATCAATGAAACAGAATTGAGTATAGAAGTACAACTGGAATTTTAGGTACTTTTAAACTTGCATTTAAAATCAGTGAGGAAAAAATAGAATGTTTAATAAAGCGAGCTGAGACAATGTCTAGCTATTTAAGGAAAAAAAGAAAAAGTTGGATTCCCTACCTCAGTTCTCATTTCCAAATGAACTCCAAATCATTCTAAGATTTAAAAGTTTTGAAAGTAAGTAAATAAACCATAAAAATAATGGAATAAAATATCAGTGCATATCCTAAAAGATTGCGTGGAGAAATGCACTGGCCAGAGTTTTTATTTGCAAGTAATAGGAAATAACTGGTCAACTGAAGCTATAAAAGAATGTATGAAAACAGAGAGAATCACTGGACGGGCTAGAGAAGTAGGTTTGGAAAATGAGCGAGAAGAAAGGAAGAGGAGGAAGATAAAAAACAGCTTCATTCATTCCACAGAACCAGCATGTGAGGTAGCCATTGCAACCACCCTTATCGTACTACAGGCTTCGGGCATGGCTTCTCCCATGGGCACCATTGCCACAGTGCTCCTGGGCTACAAATGTTGCTACAGCTGCTACTTCCCCAGGTTTATGTGCTATTTCACTGGCTTCCTATGCAAAGTCCTGGGCAAGAGACTAACAAGAGTTGAACCTAGACTGAGATGACATCATCAAGATAGCCACATACGTTGTTCCCAATTTCAGTCTCCCTCATAAGGAGATCAACTTGTAACTTTCCATAGACAAGACACCATTGAAAATCCCCAAACGCCAGGGTTAAGCTGAAGCAGCTCCCTAGACACAGAGACAGAAAAAGGTAAGAGGAGAGGTTTTATGTCACATGGCTCCTCCCCAGGCTGGCACAATTAGAGAAAATCCTAACTGTATTTGATCTTAAAGGATAGTAGTGGATACCCAAGAGGAAAAAGTCATCTCAAGCAAGGAAGGAGATGTGCAAAAACATAGAGAAATATACCACTGGAGGAATGGCAAGTAGATGTGACTCAAGGTTAGGAGATGAATGGAGTAAGAGAAGGTGGGCATAGTATCAAAGGAGAGTGAAAAAACAATTTGGATGAAGTTGTCTCAGGGGATATTTTAGCCTGTAGGTCAGAATCATCAGATTCTGTGCATCAGAATCATCTGGAGAACTTGTGGAAACACAGATTGTTGGATCCCTATGTACAGATCCAGAGTAGGTTTGGGTGGAGCCCAAGAAATTGCATTTCCAAAGCAATAGTGATGCTGCTGGTCCAGGACCGTGTTTTGAGAACCACTGTTTGCAATGCTCTAAAAAATTTTGAGCAGAAGGGTAAGATAAGAAGACTTTTGTTTCTGAAAGGTCACTCTAGTGGCAGATTGTGTCAAGGGTAGTAATTAAAGAGAATAATTTGAAGGATTTTGCCAATGGTCTAAATGAGAGATGATTAGAGTCTGAACTGGATCTGTTGTTAAGGGGTATAACAGAGGACAAGCTTTTGACACACCTCCACCCTAATTCTGGCAGACAAGATACACATGTACGGATTGCTATAGGGACAGCTTGCAACTAAGAGTGGAAACTACTGCATTTAATAGAGACCTATCCAGCATGTAAAATAAACAAAAATGATTTCTCTCTCACCAGTGAAAAAGTTTCTATAAGAGGAATAGGAGAATGTGTGAAGGAGAATAAAAACATATGGCTGTCCTCTCCCACTTGGTGATGACGAGGGTGTGGGGAGACAACTGAGAGAATCTCCCTTGATATTTTGGGGTGACGCGGAACATAAGAGACTCAGGATTGCTTCATATCTCAAGTTTGCAGAGTGGTAGGACAAGAGCAATCTAGCCAGTGTTGCTTGGGTATAGGGGACAAGAGCAGAGAAGTGGAAGCGTAACATAGCTAAGTGGGAAAGGGCCAAATCAGGCCCCAGTTTCCATAAAGCTATGTTGCTCAAGCTTCTCATGGGTTTCAGAGCTTTCCACGGGTAGAAGCTGTACCTCAGGAGTTGGCTAAGATCTTAAACCAGTTCACAGGCCTTCAGGAGGCCGTGGGAGGGACTCATTGCTGGGGTGAGAAAAGGAAGCAATTCTTCCTGTGAGGTAGCACTCACGCAAGAAACTGACAGGAGCCTGGATGAGTGCCAGAAGGTCATTCAAAGTGCCCCGTACAAAAGTGAAGCTCAGGTGCCTTCTGGGTGACACCAGAAAGACTACAGTGGACACTGGCATCTGGACAACACAAGCATAGGTCTGAGAGAGCCAGGAATTGAAAGTGGACTGGAAAAAATAGGTGCTTGAAGTTGAACTTTAACCCACGATTATGTTCTGAAAGTTTTTCATTGCTGAGCTGGAATAGGTGCTTGTAAAGGAATTGAGATCTATGAGCAAAAGAAAAAGTTTATCACCATGCACGTCAACTTTTGACTATACTTTAGTCCTGTGACTTTTCCTTCAGCCCATTTGACCCCTTTCATTATTGCTTCCTACTTGAGTCCTTGTCATCTTACCTCCTGAAAACAGAGCAATACCTTACACTTTGTCCACCTCACATACCTACTGCAATGCCTTTCCCATGGTTTGTTCACAAAACATATCTCCTAAATGCATAAGATAAAGCTACATCACAAAAATAGAAAGGCTTCTCCATGTACACATGTTTACACAAGAATTGATTCAAAGGCTGGGATTCATGTTTCCATTCACTGCCAGGACTGACTTGGCTGGTTGAGCTGAATGGAGGAGATTTTGTCTCTCTTACTCTCTACACTATTTATAGACTCAGAAAGCTGCTCCTCACAAAAAAAAAGAGAAAGAAAAAAAAGGACTCCTCAATTAAAGAACTGTTCTTCAGTTGAGTGGATTCATTCCCCTGCTAGAACCTCTTAAAATCATTAGATTTTTAAAACAAGTATAGCTTGGAGTTAGAGCAAGTCTGTTACATAAAGTTTGGTTAAATCAACACCTCATTAGTTGTTGCAAATTTTAACTTATCAATGTTATTAAGAAATACCATAAGTGCTAGTTACTTGTGATGACTATAAATGAATGCCTTCTCTGTAATCTGTTGAATCGAAATCATGTCCTCATGATTCACCAGCCAGATGAGGCTTGCTGCAAGCCAAAATGTGCTTAATAAAAGATCATTATAATTTAGTAAAAACATCTGATAATTTAAACAAGCTGAACACCACTGGCAAACGTACGAGACCCCAGTACACAGTCCTTTTTTTCCAAAACATCAGATTGGGAAGATGATAAATATGAAGGATACAATACAAAATACTTCATCATGTAGCTTGCAGATGTGTATCACATAACCCACATTTACAAACAGCCCACAGAAAACATTTTCAGCATCCTGCATTATTAAGAGAGCTTTCAAAAAATACTTTTAGAATACATTAGAAACAAAGGAATTCCAAACAGAGTCCAAATATCAATAGATTCCAGCTGCTTTTATTTTGATGGCTAATATATCAGTGGTAGTTAGTTCCGGCAGTTACAGAGGGGACTCTGAATTCTGATTTGGGTTGCATGCCAAGTCCTTCCTTTGACTTGGAGCATCATGTGGGACAAGTCACTCACCTCTCATGGGTTTCCTTATTATTTAAGGATTTCTGATATTTATGAGCATCTTGACAATGTTAGAACCACAAGGAAGTCTTTCACAGCCTTGGAGATGAGCCCTTCTCCTGTCTTGTATGTTGGCTCTTTCACATACAATTTTTATTGGACATCGTGTTTAGTGAATCTTGGACTGTTAGAACAGGAGGAGGGTTTGGAGATAAGGGAGTCCAGAACAGTCATGTCACAGACTGCATTTAGAATTCTCATACTCAAAACAAGAAATAAACTGATGAGATCAAATTTTCTAGAGGCCAAGAACCTAAAGAGGAAAGCCGGTTTCCCAGCTCTTTCCAATACATCCTTGTGCCCCTTTGATTGGGTGGAGGCTGTATCTGAATTAACTCTGGAGGGGGCATATAAGCTGCTCACTCCCTTTGTATGCCTAGTAGAGTAGTTGACTTAGAGTCAGTTGGTTAACTCAATCAAGGTGAAATAAACCCTGAGTCTACTGCTTGCTAATCTTGGAATCTTAGACAATTATTTAAGCTCAGTGAATCTCAGCGTCTTCCTTTATAAAGTAATTATGACAGCGCTTAATTCACACAAATGTGGTGAAACGAGTTCATGTGTATCAAAACATTGACTGAAATATGATAGTAGGGGAGACATAATTTATTCCCTGCATCAGATTATTAGTCATCCCATGCCCTCAGTCTCTCTTTTTCTAACTTATCATCTCTTCCCACCTCCACTTTTCCCTATTTTTGTCAAAATGCTCTCATCAATCAGGCTCCAAAATGCTGCACCAATGCCATTAATGCTCACTTTCCTTCATACTTCATGTCCAATCAACCTCTAAGTCTTGCAAAATTGTATTTCACGACTTCCTCCACTCCATTCTCATTAATTTGGTGGAGGTGTTCATTTAAACGCAGCAGTTGAGTGCAGAGGAAATAAGGTCAAGAATTGAGATAAATAGGTCCAAAAACATCATGAAACAAATTTGAATCAGGAGCCCGAGTACGCCCCAAAGATGACTGGACAGACAGAATGATGAACTCAAGGAGCAGCAGGACAGGAGGGTTGATGGGAAGGTTACCTGGCTGAATCTCAGAGAAAAAGAGCTCATTGCAAGTGTGGATGACCGCTATTTAAAGGGCCAAGATGAAAGCAGAACAAACTGAAAGATCTTTGAAGGTCGGAACTCCATGTATCTTATTAACCTTATCCGTAGTATGTATTCATGAAGGTGAGTTGAACTAAATATAAGGTCTGCTTAATATACTGGATTCACCAGAACTCTGCCTCCTTCTTTCCCATTCCTTCCTTACTTCCTTCAATAAAAATTCATTATGATGTGCCAGCATATAATTTGAAAGACTGAAAATGATGAGGAAGAAACATGAGACTTTCTTCCTAACCTTATTTTCAATGTATTTATTCCATTTCTGTTCCTTATCTTTTTGTGTGTGCCTTGAATTGTCAGAAAAGATGATCTTGTTGTTGCCTGTGGACGTGTCTTGCTATCTTATGTATGGGGATAGGATTGCAGGTTGTGGGATGTGGTGAGAACCACAAAATCTAGGGATGGGGAAACTTCTGGGCTTACCCCAAGACCTAGAATGATCTAGGATAAATCCAGCCTAACTCTTACCATTTCAGAGATCTAGCTTCCTGGGGCCCCTGTAGACCTGGTGAAATATTTCTGGAATTGTCATACTTTCTGAGCCTCTGAAGACAAATGGGTGGAAAAAAAAATCAAATGCAAGACATTCTTCCAGAAGCTAGTGTGTGCCTAATTACTTGAAGACCTAAACACCTATGGTACTTCCCTTTTCTCTTAAAGGCCATTGTTTATTCCAGCCCATGTGGCTTGGCTTTTCACTTGAGTGTATGGATCTCCCCTCCTGCTCACTCTATGCCATGGATCTCCCCTCCTGCTCACTCTATGCCATGGATCTCTCCTTCTTTAAGAGTGCAGCTTAAGCTCCAGTTCCAGAGAAAGTCTTCCTGGACCACTCCACTTTGTAACAACCTCATGCTCATCTGAACACCTAGAGCACTTATTTTGTTTGTATTTCTAAATGACAATAGGTAATATTTGTTGAGTGCTTACTACGAGGACCTGTATTTTATATTCTACGTGAATGAACACCTCTAATTCTCACAACAACCCTATGAAGTAGATCCTGTTACTAGCCTCATTTCACAGATGAGGAAACTGGCTTCAGAACCCATGCTGTTGGACAGAGCATAACTGTCCTGATCTTTTCACAAGTCCTCACCCCACTGAACGACAAAGAAGTTCGACTTGCCGATGTATGCTAGCTCATTGCTTTCTAGTATAATCACTCTTTCTATCTCTTTTTTGGTCCAAAGCAGTCTTTTTTTGGTTCTATCTCCTCGTCCTGTCCTCTCCAGATGATGTGTGGCTGTTTGTGGGAAGTAGGGCTAAGGTTACAGGTGGTGAGAGATACAGGGTAGAAGTGGATCTTGCCCCCACTGGCCTTCTCTGGATCCTCTCTGGTGGGTACTGTGCAGCAACCGGTCTAGTTTGTTCTCTGGAATGGTGAACACTAGGAGGTAACTGGTCAGGGGCTGGCCTTTGAGATATTTTTGATACCCACTGGTGGATTCTGTGGTCCTGGCCATTTGATTGTCCACGTGTAAATTCTCACAAGTGAAACCTTCTTCATCTTGAAGCCAGACTCCTATTTGTCTGCCATCTCTTCTAGCTCTCTGCACCTTCTCACTGAGCAGCCAGTAAATTTTAAGTTCCATGCTTTTTCTGCATAGGCCATGAAGAAATCAGCAGCCTCATCTCAGCCTCATAGTCAACCATCTCTTGCCACCAACCCTCAGTTAATGTTCCTATGCCGCATGTGGTCACTTGGGGCTTCTCCTAAAGGAATTACTTTATTACTTTTTTATCTGACTTTTCTGCCCTACCTCTGTTCCTCTTCTTACAAGATGCCCAAGAAAAGGGGTGAGCTATCTTCCTGCCTCTTGTCTACAGGGGCTGTACCACAGTCTTAATTATAGACAAGGGCAGAGAGAAAAACAACATACCACTAAGAAACATAAATTGGGCGGTATTTTAAATGCAAAATTGAAATCATAATATAACACATCCCATCTTCAGCATCAATTTGGTGTCTATTTTAATGGATTATGCTTTTTAGAATTCACTGAGCACGTAATCTGGACATGAGTTTATTAGATGGGATTTGTAAAATGATTCTATTACTCCGAATTCAAGAAAAGGAGTGTTTGAGGCTTTTCATTTAGTTATTTCCTTTAACTTGATCACTAGGATTCATATCTGCAATGCTAATTCTACATGAAAAAAAGGAAACATAGAGCTATTCATAATATTTAGATGTGATCGCTAATTTAAAACATAGGCTTGAATAGCATAAAAAAATAGAGCAACAGAGAAGAGATCAAAGAGCTGATTGCCTATGACCCACGTACATATTTCCTGGCCAAAAAATAATATATATGGAATGTAAAATTTCCAAATAATGTCTTGAGACATTTATCTAATCAGAGATAAGAATGGCGAAAAGGAAGACACGGGTGGAAGTAAGAGAATTGTGCTCTCTTGTACAAGATTTGTGATGGAAAACACAATGAACCCAATTACGATGATTTAAGAATATTGCTACAAGTAGGCACAGGCCAGGCATAAAGGGGCTGGTGCTGCACAGCGTCTGACCACCACAAGGCGATGCATTAAATGATGAAAGGTTACCAAGGACGTTTTCTACAGCTGCAGGCCAACATGAAGTTTTAATTCTCCTGAACTCTTTTCTAAAAACAAAACAAAACATTAAAAAAAAAATCCTCAGTACACTCCATAAGTTTTGGTTAACTGTTAATTTCAAATACAATTTTTGCTCCAAATGACTATCTTTCTGCCCTTATTCTGTCTAATAGTTCAACCTATCATTTGCCAAAGGGCCTCTCAACCTTGAAACTCTGCGTTCTCTTTCTGGAGGCCTTCACGTTGGGCCCCACTATTCGTTGAAGGGGCACGGGTGGCTATTCATGAACATGCACTCAGTTAATTTTCCCTTTGAGGGGACGTAGAATAATAACTATTCTAAATATTGCATTCAGCACCAATCGATCGCTAGTAGCAGTCTGCCATAAATGAATCTGATTGTCAGCTGAGCTTCATCAGGAAATTCACAAAAGCCTGCTTTGCTTTAGAAGCTGTCAGACTGAGGATGTGTTTCAGAAAGATAGAAAAACTTCTCTTCTCCCTCGTATTAAGCAACAGGAGACTAAAAAGGGCCAAATCAGTGCAGAGAGAGTATAACCTAGGACTATGTTTCCAAAAAACCAAGAATTCCACTCAAAATTTGTCTATTGAGTAATGCCTTATGGTTGTTCTTTATTAATTCCTTACTTCATTTCAAATTATTGGGCCAGTCCAAGACAGGAATAAAAGGTTAATTTTAGTTGGACAAGGCTGAAAATTGATCAGGTTCATCCCTAAATGTTCCCTCTTTTTCATTTTCATAAAATACCCCCTCTCAGCAACCATTCCTCGGATTTCTCGTTTTTTCCATTTGTAAATGGAGTCACAGAATAAATCAGGTAGGGTAAATCTGACTTTTTGTCTTTAAGATTGCCTTGTCTATCTAGGTCTTTTGGAATTGTACATAAATTTTAAAATCAATGTGTCAATTTCTACAGAAGGAGGGCTGGGATTTTTTATTAGAATTATGTTGAATCAAATTGACATTGTAACAATACTGGTTCTTCCACCTCACTTCCTTAGGTCGTCATTAATTTTTCTCAGTAATATTTTGCAGTTTTCAGCATAGAGATACAACATCTTTCACTATATTTTTCCTAGGATTTGACTTTTTTATGTTACAGTAAATGGTTTTGTTTTAAAACTTTCTTTTTCCAGTTGTTTATGTACAGTATATAGAAATACATGCTTTCGATTGACCTGGTAGTCCAGGACCTTAGGAAATTCATTGATTATAGTAATTTGTTAGAGGATTACTTTAGATTTTTACATATACGACTATGTGGTCTGGAAATAAATACAGTTTTACTTCATCCTTTTTAATTTCTACGCCTAGTATTTCTTTTACTTTCTTGACTGAACTGGCTAAGACCTCCAGCCCTATTTTAATACAAGTGGTGAGATTAGAAACCCTTGACTTGTTCAAGATCTTACAGAAAACAGGTTCAATATTTCCTCATTAAGTGTGAGACTAGCTGTAGGTTTTGCGTAGATATGCTTTATCACAGTAAGGAAGTTCCCCTCTATTTACACTTTACTGAGAGTTTTTCATCATAAATGGGTGTTGAAATTTGCTATATAGATCTTCTGCATCTATTGACCTGAACATTTATTCTCATTTATTCTGGTGTACATGTGTGTATGTGTGTGTTGTGATTTGAATGGACTGATTTTTGATTGTTAAAAAAAATTCCTTGCAAGAAATAAAACAACAAAAATTTCATTGATGAAATAAATATCACTTGGTCATAAGCTATTACCCTTTTTATATGTCACTAGATTCAATCTAATAATATTTTAAGGGATTTTTGCTTCTATGATCATAATGTTGCTGGCTTATAATATTCTTTTTTTGTAATGTTCTACTCAAGTTTTAGTACCAGGGTTATGCTGTCCTCATAGCTGCAGAGTATTTCCAGTTTTTCTATCCCTAAAAACGATTATTGGTAATATTTTATTGCTGTTATTTTTTCCTTAAATGTGGGGTAGAGACTTCACTGACAAAGTCACCTGGACCTAGAGTTGTCTTTGATGAAAAATTTATTCATTGCAAATGCAATGTCTGTAAGACTGTTCAAAGTTTCCATTTCTTTTTGTGTTAGTTTGTAAGATGGATCCAAAGAACTTGTTTATTTCATCTATTGTTGAGTTTATCGGCATGAAGTTGTTCATAATAGCTCTTAATCATTCTTTTAAAATCTGTAGAATCTGTAGTAAGATCCTTCTTTTATCCCAGATAATGATATTTGTGTTCTCTCTCGCTCCCTCTTTTTTCTTTTGAGGAAGTTTAGCCCTGAGCTAACATCTGCTGCCAACCCTCCTCTTTTTGCTGAGGAAGATTGGCTCTAAGCTAACATCCGTGCGCATCTTCCTCTACTTTATATGTGGGACGACTGTCACAGCATGGCTTGCCAAGCGGTGCTGTGTCCGCATCAGGGATCCGAACCGGCAAACCCCAGGCTGACGAATCAGAATGTGCGCACTTAACCACCGCACCACCGGGCCGGCCCCTCTCTTTCCTGATCACTCTTGCAAGGGATTTATCAACATTATTAATCTTTTCAAAGAATCAGCTTTTGTGAGGTGTTTTTGCAGTTATTTTTAATTTTCTCTAATGTTCATCTTTATTTAATTACTTTTTGCTCTATTTCCTACTTTCTACTTATTTGGGTTTACTTTGCCCTTTTCCTCAATGCATGAAGTAGAAGCTCAGATCTTTGATTTCGGATTTATATTCTTTTCTAATACATGTACTTACAGTTATAAACCTCCCACTAAGCGCTGTTCTAACTGTATCCAACAAATGTTAAAATGTGTGTTTTCATTGTCATCTGTTTAAAACATTTTCTAATTTCTCTTAGGATTTCTTCTTTGACCCACAGATTATTTAGAAACATGGTTTTTAATTTCCAAATGTTGGGTGATTTTCTAGTTATCTTTTGTTACTGATATCTAATTTAATTTCATTGGTCCTGGAATACATATCTACAGGTTTCAATTCTTTGAAATTTGAGATCTGCTTTATAACCAGCGTAAGTTTACTTTGGTGAATGTTCCATGAGCAGGTGAAGTCTGTGTTCTGGATGTGAAGTGTTCTTCCGATGTCAGGTAGATCAGTTTGGCTAAAAGTGTTCAAATTCTTACAGATTTTTGGTGCACCAATTACTGAGATATGAGTATTTCAAGTAAGACTGTGGATTTGCATATTTCTCCTTTAGTCCTATCAAATATTGATTCATTTTTTATAAATTTGTGTTATTAGATACATACATATCTAGAATTTTTATATTTTCTTGGTGAATTTTCCTTCGATCATAATGAGAGTTACTTTTGTTATGATGTTGCTTATCTTGAAATCTATTTTGCCTGATACTTAAAATAGCTTCAGTAGCTTTCTCATGATTAATGTTTCTATGGTATATCTTTTTCCATCATTTTACATTCAATGTAAATGTCTTTATATTTAAAATGTCTCTTTTACGAAGAGCATATATGTGGGTATTTTTTAATCCACCCCCTAAATCTATGCCTTCTGACTGAAGAGTGCTTTGTTCATTTACATTTAATGTGTTTACTGGTATAGTTGAGTTTAAATCTATCATCTGAGGCGGCCCCATGGCCAAGTGGTTAAGTTTGCAGGCTCCACTTCAGCAGCCGTAATTTCGCTGGTTCGGATCCTGGGCGTGGACCTAGCACCACTCATCAAGCCACGCTGAGGCAGCGTCCCACGTGGCACAACCAGAGGCACTCACAACTAGAATATACAACTCTGTGATAGGGGCCTTTGGAGGGGAGGAGAAGGAGGGAAAAACAAAGAAAAGAAGATTGGCAACAGATGTTAGCTCAGGTGCCGATCTTTAAAATAAATAAATGAATAAATCTACCATCTTACAATTTGTTCATTATCTTTCACATTTATTCTCTGATCCTTTCTACCTCCTTCTCTCCTTTTTTTTTCAGACTAATTATGTATTTTCTTGCATTATTGGACTTCTAGCTTTATTATTTTGTGCTAATTTTAATAGTTTTTCTAGAGATTACAGTATACGTCTTAAATTATCACATTCTACCTTAAATATTGTAACATCATATATGATTTAGAACTTCATAACAATATATTTCCCTTTACTCCCCTCACTCTGCTAGCACTCATCTATTTTACTTCTATATCTTTTAAAAATGCCATAGGACTTTATCATTTTACCTTTAAACAATCAATGGTCTCTTTTAAAAGTTTAACCATTTTCCAACATATCCACTACTTCCGGTGCTCTTCATTTCTTCCTGGAGATCTGGGTTTTCCTCTGGTACCATTTACCTTCATTATAATTCTCTTTCTTTAGCGTTTCTTGTAATGCAGACCTGCTGTCGATAAGTTCTCTTCGCTTTTGTTAATCTGAAAATATTTCTACTTTGCCTTCATAATGAATACTGTTGTTAGGTATAGAATTATGAGTTAATGATTTTTTTCTTTGTACTGTCTTCTGGCTTCCATTGCTTCTGTTGAGAAGCCAGTTGTGATTCTTCTTGATGTTCATCTGAGCATGATGCCACTGCTTATTCTGGATGATCTTATGATTTTTCTCTTTTTCTTTGATTTCCAGAAGTTTTACTTTAACACGTCTAGTTGTAGTCTCTTTATATTTATTTTGACTTTCTAGTGACCTCTCTCTAAGTTCCTGATCCTTTCTTTTGCTGCCCAGAATCATATTAAACCTATTCAATGAATTCTTCATATCGTATGTTTTAATTTTCAGTTCTAGAATTTCCTTTTGGTTTAATATTAGAGTTTCTTTTTCTTGGCTAAAATTCTCTATCCATGTTATCTATCTTTACTCTAAATGTTGTAAGTAGTTCATACTAATTATTTTAAATTCCTTATCTGTTTATTCCAGAATCAGGGTAACCCATGAGTCTGCCTCAGTTGATTGTCTTTTCTCTTGACTATGGGTCCACACTTTCCTCTTTATTTATAAATCTCATAATTTTTAAATCAATGTCAAATATTTTGTATAAAGGAACAGTAGAGACTAAAGTAGATAATATGTTTTTGTTTTGTTTTGTTTTTTTCCAAGATAGAATTCACAATTTTCTTTGCCTGATCATTTAGATACCATCATGGGCCACATCTTTAATTATATATATAGTTTCAGTGTATATAGGGTTTCAACTAGATAACACAAATCTCTCTTTGCCTTACAGTCCAACTCCTGAGTTCATCTTATTGCCTTCTGAGGGGCTCGTGTCTTTACTCTCATCAGAATTTGAGCTAGGAGCAGGTGGGTTAGTCTCAGTCTACCTCTGGATTAAATTCCAGGCTTGTGTGTGATGCGAGATCTCCTCAGCTCTCCTGCTATTTCCCCACTACTGCTTAATCAGCAAGATTCCAAGGGCATGAGAATTTTCAGAATGAGGGATTTATTTCTGCACTTATGCTTCTCCAGACTTCTATCCATCATGCCAAATCATTCTGTCAATCAAACTTTAGCTATTCTCTTTGCCCAGTAAATCTTTCTGCTTACGACAAGCCCCTAGCTCCAGCCAGTACCAAGACTAGGGAATGGTGCCATGTATGAAAGTGGCTGCTGTTCTTTACTCTTATATGAAGGACTTATCCTTGTTAGGAATTTAGTTCATTAAGACTTCTGTTCATCCACCATACTTTGGTGGCTTTTATAAAAAGTGATTTTTAGTTGTCCAGTGTTTCCTTGCTATTGTAGTAGAAGTGATGGTCATGTCATCTTAAATGGAAGTGGAATCCACTGTGTTTTGATTATTAAATGAGATGATATCTGTGTACTGAAATGCGTAAGATTTATGAAGTAAGTAGAAAACATAATAGGAATGGGACTGCTTATGTGGGGATGTATAGAGTAAGATGTGTATAATCTTAAAGTAGCGTCTATATGAATGCAATAAAAAAGAAATAACCAGATGTTAACAAAATGGTGGCATGGGGTTAGGAAAGAATTTAGCGTGTACGTAGATAAAAACTAACAAATTTCTTGAAAGAGTAAATCCACTAAAGAAGAATAGGTAAGAAAACAATTACTTGATTTTCAATAGGGAAACATAGAGAAATATTTAGAAAGATTTTTACTGATTAAACTTTAGTTGAATATTAGCAATATTTAGTCAAAGAAGGCTCAAAGTGAGTTTGTTCCAGGATCTCTTGTGTAGCTTGAAAAATAGGCATTCCAACTGTTATAGGCTGAATTGTGTTCCCTAAAATTCATATATTGAAGTCGTAATACCCAGTGTCTCAGAATGTGACTGTATTCGGAGTTAAGTTTTAAAGAGGTGATTAGGTTAAAACAAGGTCTGTAGGGTGGGCCTTAATCCAGTCTGACTGGTATCCTTATAAGAAGAGTCTTTGAACACACAGAGAGAGATACATTAGGAGTGCGCACGCAGAGAGGGAAGACCAGGTGAGGACAGGCAAGAAGCTGCCCATCTGAAAGCCAAGAAGAGAGGCCTCAGAGGAAATCAAACCTGCTGATACCTTGATCTTGGACTTCTAGTCACCAGAACTGTGAGAAACTAAATTTCTATTGTTCAAGCCACCCAATCTGTGGTATTTGTAACAGCAACCCTAGATAACCTAAACAATATGCCAAGAATAAAAACCGTCATACCTCATTCCAATCTAAAAACCATAGGAATTCTCTCATAAAAATTTCAAGGGTATTTAAATAAAGAAACACTGGAATAATAATTATCCTTTGACCTGGGAGGGAGACTAATTGCCATTTTTCTCCTGAGAAGGTAAAGTCTGTTGGTAATACTAAAATGTTAATGAGAATGAGTATAAGCTTTGCCTCACACTTATAGCCCAGACAAGGTGGCCCCAAGCCTGGGGTGGGATAGCCAATATCATCTTTTAGTCACAGGAAGCATAATTTATACTGGCTTCAGAGCCAAGAATGCAAGAGCACAGTCCTCTTGGAAATGAAAATAGTAGTTACAGGGCAACTGGGATTGAGCACGGCTTTGCTCTTTCTACCATTGTTTGCACAAAGCAAGAACAAAGCGTGCTTGTCCAGGACAAGTCAAAAGTGTCCCATAGTTTATAATTCACTCATTCAAACGAAATTATACATCATCTAATGTGTGACCATTAGTTATTTCACCATCTCTGCTACAACCATAACTTGTTTGAAAAGTTTTGATTTTATCTATTTTAAAAACTATTCTTAAAGGCTGGAAGAAAGGAAGGCTATCTAGATTCTTCTGTAAGTAGTCAGACAAGACATAATACTCAGATACCTCAATTCAATTATAGCATTGCTAGAAAATACCATCTAAAATTGTGTTACTTAACTTAAGTAGTCCAAGGATTAAAAAATATATATATATATATTTAAACTTTTGTAACTTAAATAAGACTTCGAGGTTTAATTGTGGTTTACATATCAAGAAATTCATTTCATACTGGAGCTTACATCTCCTTTTGTTGTCCAATATTTTTAGGGTTCAAGTAATATATAACATCAATATAAACTTTAAAATATATCTATCTTTCATGTTTGTACTCTTGCATTTTGAACACATCTCACTAAAAAGTAGAAACAATAGTCTCCATTATACTGCCTTTTACCCACATCAGATGCTCAATGAAGACATGTTAATTTATTCAATTAAATGAATGATTTTTGTTTTAACTGGTGAACTCTGCTATTTTCTGTCCAATTTTAAAAGGGATGAGTTCAGCTACATATCAAGGAATTTATTTTCTCTGGTTGGGAACATATTCCACTACCAGCCATTTTGTGAAACTTGTAGCACATTGTAAAATTTCCTTTCTTTTGGGCTGGCCCCATGGCAGAGTGGTTAATTTCGTACACTCCGCTACAGGCGGCCCAGTGTTTTGTTGGTTCGAATCCTGGGCGTATACATGGCACTGCTCATCAAACCACGCTGAGGCGGTGCCCCACATGCCACAACTAGAAGGACCCACAATGAAGAATATACAACTAAGTACTGGGGGACTTTGGGGAGAAAAAGGAAAAAAATAATAAAATTTTTAAAAAAAAAATTCCTTTCCTTTAGTTCAGGACTTATAGTGGAAATAACACGCACTGCAGATTCAGAAATCTGAGTTTAAATTACCCCTTTATTCTGTACCGGCTAAAAGACCTTGAATAAATTATTTAATTTCTGTGAGCTTGTTTTTGCACTTTTAAAATGGAGATAATAATATTTACAAGGTCATTTTGACACTATAAACCATGATCAGCACACACTTCTTGCCCAATAAACGCATTTTCTTCCTAGTTCCTCATATCCTAGGGATCAGCCAATTACATATCTGATTGGCCTTTTTATATGCTCTTAATTCATTATTAAATATCTTATATTGAAACAATCCTGATAGGTCTTTGAAAACCAAGTAAACACACATTTTCCAACTTAGACTTTCACCTCAAAGTATAGAACACAATTTGCCCCTGACCAAAAGGACTTATTTTCCTGAAATCGACTTCCTTTTTATTCTGAGTCACTGTTTACACACTGTACTTAATGTAGACAGCATTGCTTTACACTGTAAAAGGGTGAAGGATCAGATTCTTGAAAACATACAAAGGTAGGATAATGTTTTAATTAGGCATCGCCAAAAAATTGATCTCAAAATAATATAGGACGTGGTGTTACTGCTCTGAAGATAAAACTTCACGTGACATTCTGGAGCTGAGGAGAATTAGCGGGATAAGCCTCCTCCAGAAAGAAATGTGATAGGGTAGCATTAAGCAGCAAAACACAGGAAGAAAGGGAAAGCTTGGCAATTACACTCCCTACTAATAAATTACACTAGAACAACTCAAGATATCATTGTGTACATGAAGAAATAATACTAAAAAGTTCAGCTTGGACTTTCCAGATTAATACATTGGATTAAATATACATATACATTTTATCATTTCTATTGTCAAACAGTATAAACTCATAGAAAAATTTAAGTACAATACAAAGATCTTTCTTTTTCCTGAGCTATTAGGAAGTAAGTTGCTGACTCAATACCCATCACTTCCAAATACTTCAGTGTGTATTTCCCATAAATAAGGACATTCTCCTACATACTGACAATACCACCATCAAAATCAGGAAATTAAGTCAATAAAATCCTGATACTCTATTCAAGTTTAGTCAATTATCCCAGTAAAGCCACTTATAAAAAATGCATCCAGTCCAGAATAATATTTGTGCATTTAGTTGCCATGTATCCACAATAGTTCCTCAGTTTTACCTTCATTTTCATGTTCTTGACACTTTCCAAGATAACAGGATAATTATTCTGTAGCATGTTCCTCAATTTGAGTTTATCTGATATTTTGTCAATATTGGATGCAGGTAACACATCTTTGGCAGTAATATTAGAGAAATGATGCCGTGTCTTTCTGTTTGCATTACCTTTCTGCTTGTCCCATTACTGATGATGTTCATGAAAATATTTTTCTTCCTCAAATTTCCACTAAAACTACAATGCTGAGCTTTTTTAGGTACAAGGGCAGGAAGAACAGGATTAGAGACAACAGGAACAATTGGAAGCTGGAAACTAGTTGTGCATATGGTATCCAATATTGTAGACCCAAGGAAGCCTAATCCCAAATAAGTAGTGGACAGCAGAGAATCAAGCTGCTTTAGACAGAATAATTCTCAAAGGACACAGGAACTAAAATCACAAGGTACTTCTGGGTCTGAGGTTGAAGAGTGGAGGGCTGAGATTGGGAGAACTTAGTGAGAGCATCTTGAGAAGCAGTTAGATCCCAAGATCTCCTCCATGACTCCACACTTTTAGGCATCTTCTCTTTTCCACGAACACCAAAAACCTAGAATTTTGTTTTCATGAGAGAATAAAACTGAGAGGACTTGGTGGGGGTTCCAAGCACAGTTATTAAAAAAAAAGAAAATAAAAACAGAAGGATGAAGACATGGTTTACACAATGAATCTCTAATACTGAAATCCTTGGCCTTCTTCCTCACTTGGCTCTAATATCTTTGGCAACCAGACCCCCATCCTTCACACAGGAATCTGATGATCCCAACAGACGGTTTACTGAGATTCCCTTACAATGAAATTTAAAGTTGACAATTCCATCACAAACTCAAATTTTCAATTAGCTGTTTAATAATAAGCAGACAACCAAGGACTACCAGTTATCTGAGGAAACCCACCAGCGTGGGACAAATAGAAAACCAAAAGAAACCTGAAGGAAACTGAACCTATGCATGGTGAAGTATGTGTAATAAAAAGTGACCATTAACATATTCAGAGCAACAAGAGAAGATTACATTCATGAAACAGGAATAGGATGCTGCAAAATGGCACATTAAGGGAACTGCAAATCATTCTTATAAATTAAAAACACGATAAGAGAATTTTTTTAACACCATCTCTAAGAAGGGTTGCAAAATACATTTCAGGAAATCACCCAGAAAGTAAAGCAAGAAAGAAAAAAAGTGGAAATGGCATAGATAGAAAATTACAGAAGCAATCCAGGACACCAAATATTTGACAAATAGGTGTTCCAGAAAATAAGAAAACAAAAAATAAGGAACAGATATCACCAATTAAATATTTAAGAACATTTATCATAATAGAAGGACTTGAAATGCCATATGGAAATGAGACGGCATAATGGAATGAAACATATCCATGGAAAACAGCATAATTGTGAAATTTCAGACTGGCAGAGAAGAATAAAATTCTACAATTTTCTAGAAAGAAAAATAAAACATTAAATTCCTATAAAGAATTAGGAATTCAAATGACTTTAGACTTCTTCATAACAACAAAAGGAACAAGAAAGTGGAAGAGTGCCTCTATGATGCTGAAGGAAAGTTAACCCCAACTTAGTATTCTGTATTCAAACTATTCCTCAACTGCCAGGATGGAATAAAAGATATTTTCTTAATGCAGATTCTCAAAACATTTACCTCCATTGCACCCTCTCTAGAAAGGATACTGAAGGATGGAGCAGACCAAGAAAAAGAGAGGATGAGGGATTCACAGTAGAGGAGATACAACCCAGGAGGGAAGCGATGAGCATCTTCAGGACAATGGTGAAGAGATATCCCGGGCAGACGACTGTGCCCCAGACATGGCATTAGTTGAGCAGTGTGACACAGGAAACAGGTTTACTGAGGGCTGTCAGCTCCATGTCCTGTGCAGAGGCACCATCTTTAACCTGATGAAACTACTGGAGGATGTG
This sequence comes from Equus quagga, assembly GCF_021613505.1. Classification (NCBI taxonomy): domain Eukaryota; kingdom Metazoa; phylum Chordata; class Mammalia; order Perissodactyla; family Equidae; genus Equus; species Equus quagga. The sequence goes on along the minus strand of NC_060283.1, from coordinate 42,514,650 downwards.
CTCCATCACAAGTTAGTAAACCAAGGAGGAAGGTGTGACATTTAGGAAACAGAGAACCCAACTCCAGATTAGTAATTTCTAAGAACAGCTCAGAGAAGAAATCAGAGGACAAGGTACCACACACCTGGAGCAAAACCAGCCTGGAGAGGACAGTGCGGTCTCCAGGAGAGGTATGGAGATTCATGAAGAAAGAAAAGTCCGCATAGATTAACTATCTTATTGACCTGATGGGAAATTGTCCTGTGAAGTTATTAGAAGGTTGGAAGAGCTAGCAATAAGTACAAAGGTAACTAGTAAAAGGAACAAAGAATAATAAACCAACTATTTTAATTTCAAGAAAAACAGAAAGTAAAGAAGGAAAACATAACTCACTAAAATATTCAATTGTGAATAATAGTTGCAAAGGCTCTAAAAGCAACACTGAATATCTGTTTACTAAAAATTATGATATAAATCTATTAGGAAGGGTGTAAAAAGAAGCAGGGAATGGCTGTGGAAAAGAGCTAAACCCTCATCTGACATAAGAGGAAATCAACATGAGATCTATATGATCTAGAATATGGATATTTGTAAATTCCAGAAGGAAATAAAAGAGAGGGACTAGAAGGAGTGAGGAGCAAGAAAGAGATGAACTGCACTTGACTTCCGGGAGCTGGCAGGTGTGGTGTTCTTCCATTGAACACGAACTTCACAGAACATCAACCTCAGACAAGGCCACTCTGTGCCCATGATGGATCCAGACAAAAACAAGACCCTTCCACAATCATGTCTGAACACAGACAGAACATGAATGTTGTTCAAGCCACAAAATGGACCAAATGTCCCCTGTCCTGGGTAAAACGCGTGACTGCTGCTTCTCCAACAATTACAGTTTTAGCCTCACTCTAGTTTTCCCTCCTTCTAGATAAAATTATTAAGATAGCCGATTATAGAATTGCCCTGCTTGCAGACAGTACCTACTTCAGAGCAAAGACCAAATACAAATTAATTTTTAAAAATCTATTGTAGATTAGTTACCAAGGTGGGAAATCATATGTATACTCTAGTTCACGGGAGGTTTTTGTAATTGTTTTAAGAGTCGTCATCTTAAGCAGCAAGTTCAAAAATTTGTGGTGAATGCTGAAAATAAGCAGAACAATAAAAATCCTCCCTGGTCCATGAAGGAAACATTTTCAGATGCTGGACTTGGTCAGCAGCAACCGGAGGCGTTAATTTATAGGACAATTAAAGTGAATCTCTTTCACTTGCTCTACTTTGTAAAGACCACATGTTAAGAGGAGAGAAAAATGAGAATAGTCATTTCACAAAACTTCTATCACTGCTCAAAATAAGCTTGCACATATTTATCCATTAGTGATCCATGCAAATAAAGTATCTACTTTAAAAAAGCCTAATTCAAAATACCAAGCACTGGATGCGCAAAAAAATGGATATATTTTAAAAACATCTAGTATGTGGCAATTTTGGTTGATCTCAAAATCAACCTTCTTTCTAAAAATCCATCTACTTCTGTGGCTAATGGTAATAATTTCTTTTAATTGCAGATTCTGACTCCTGGAGGTGATTAAAATGGCCAACAATTTTTAGCTGCCATTAAAACCTGTCTTAAATTAAGGAGGGGAAAAAAAAGCCACCCATCAACATAATCACTATTAAAACAATCCTTAAAAGGTTTTGCTATATAAAGGCCCATGAGTCAAACAGAAAGTCACGATTTTAGGATCTGCTAGGATATCATAAACAGACTTTGGGAGGAAAATCCCAAATATCAATTTCAATCATCCAGTTTCAATAACTTTCAACACATTGTCAATCCTGTTTTATTTTTACCCCCTGCTCACTTCCCCTACAGCCCAAGAATATTTAGAAGCAAATTCAGGACACCATATCATTTCATCTGTAATCACATGAGAAACCACCTATAAAAAGATAAAAGCATTTCTTTATTTTTAGCATAAACACAATATCATTTTTAACCTAAAATTAGACCAATAAACCCGTAATATCTTTAAATACCCAGTGCTCAAATTTTCCCCAAATATCTCATAAATATTGTCACATAAATGTTTATACAAGTCATATTTTTTAATTAGGATCGAAAAAATTCCACATGTGACATTTGGTTGATTTGTCTCAGAAGTCTTTTCAATTCTCTCAGTTTATCCTTCTTTTTTCCTGTTTCTGATTTATTATTTGAGGAAACTGGGCTTTCTGTCATAGAATTCCCACATTCTGGATTTTACTGTTTGAATCCATGTGGTGTTTTTTTTCCCCCTTAACCCTTGTCTTCCCTCCACCCTCCACAATTTTTTAAAGATTAAAATTGATCAGTGAGTTCAGGTGTTGTCAGCTTGATTTATCCATTATAAAGACTTCCATCCACTTCCCAGCTAATGGTTTGACAGCCACTCATGATCATTATCTACATCCATTATCACCTTAGGGGGAGCAAAATGGTTATATTCTAATTCCATTATCACTTCTGCATTTATTAGCTAGAATCATTTTTATAACCAAGACCTTTTCTTTTAACAATTACCACGAAGATAGTTCACATAAGAGAGAGGGTAAATGCTTGATTCTTTCCATTTATTTACCAGTTTTCAGACAGTGCGATTCCTCACTTCCTCCAAAGTTTGTCTAGGAAGTGTTCTGATTTGTTTCTTAAAATATTATTATAAACTCATGCATATTTTAACATAAGTATTGCATTTCAAGCTACTGCAGTAGTCTTTACTGATGATGCCCAGATTTTCCTGTATTTTTCCAGAGGGCATTCTTTCAAGTTGGCTCCAAACCACTCCTGACACAACCCAGAGGCTTTAACAGTGTTTTTCTTTTTTGGGTCTGAAGAGGTACTCCTGGCTCACCTTGCCCATTTCATGTCCCAGACATGGAATCACCATTCTCCACGGTGCTCTGGTTTCTTGTCGAGACAAATAACAGAGATCACAATCTGGGTTCCACAGGATGTTCATTGTTACAGATTAACCATTGTTTCCGTGCCTTTTTAAGGGACAGAGATAAGAAAAAACATCATGGGGGGCCAGCCCGTGGCCGAGTGGTTAAGTTCACACACTCCCTTTCGGTGGCCCAGGGTTTCGTGGGTTTGGTTCCTGGGCGCGGATCTAGCCCTGCTCATTAAGCCAGGCAGAGGTGGTGTCCCACAGAGAAAAACTAGAAGGACCTACAACTCGAATATACAACTATGTACTGGGGGGCTTTGGGGAAAAGAAGGAAAAAAAAGTAGATTGGCAACAGATATTAGCTCAGGACCAATCTTAAAAGAGAAAAAAAGTCATGAAAATGCATCATGAGTTCATACTGTTATTTCCAATCCGAATTTAGGGTTAACTGATTCTTACTTCACTTTGATCTTATAACATGTCTCTTTTCTCTTATACTGAAAATCTTGGTTCCTAATAGCAATAAGGCAATTACTTACTTGCTTTATCCTCTGTGTGTGTGTGTGTGTGTGTGTATGTTTCAGATTGCATTCAAGGTAATTTGTTTTAGAGGCAACCATATTTACATGTTTAATATGTTTAGAGATATATGACAAATCAGCTAACTCAAAAATATATATATATACTCCCCAAATCTAATTTTATAGAGATTCCACGTGAGAAGCAGAAACCTTATCCCACAGAGAGGCTATTGCATAGAAATTTTATTACTTCTATGAAAAAATGAAGCAAAAAATCTCAAAGTAGATAAAAGCTGTGCCTGTCCAGATCTCAAGCTGGATGACCAGGACTGCTGATCCTTTTCCAGATTACATGGAGATGGACAGGAAGGATAGGAGACTCCATAGGGGAGTTTTTTCACTGTCTTAGAAAGAAGGCAAGTGAAGCGTGCTGCACTATTCTCAGTGACGTCCGAAAATTTCTGCCTCAAGAGGAGTAGAATGAGTCAGGTGACTGGGGAGTAGTCAAAAGGGAATAGTTGAGAGTGAGTAACGACACAATATCTAGGATATATCAAGAGATGGTGAAGGGAAACCTACTGGAGCTAAAGAGGTCAAGAAAATAACAGTCGAGGGTTGGGTGGATCATCTATGTGGGTGTGTCTAAGGTCGACTTAGGAGTGCCGTGATGGACATATGGGAATAAATTATTAGAATTTCTGCTTATACCAGTCGACATCCTTTAAACACTCCTTTCTAGTGCATGTCTTATATTGTAAGTAGAATAACAGTACTCTTCGAGGAGAGACTGATTCACGTGAACAAGCAGCCAATTAAAGACTGGACTTGGCTGGACTCTCTGCATCCTCTTTGTAGCGGCTGAATCATACTCCACGACGTGATTACACTACCATACAGGTTCCCCTCTCCTTACAAGAATATTTGGTTTGTCTTCAGTCTTCACTATTATAAAAATGCTAAAATAAACACTCTTCTACATATGTTTCTGCCAATTCAGTCAGGATAAATTCTTAGAAATAGAAATGATGAGTCAAAAGTTATGCATTTTCAAAGGCATATTAACTTAACCGATCCATTTAATTGGAGAATGTAAGACATTGCCAAAATATCATTGAAAATGCTACTTGGTTTTGTATATCAGCAAAGTTCTTATTAAGTCATAAATAAAAATGATTAATAGGAGAATGACAGAGAAAAAAATTCATCAGCATAAACACTGATAGATCTGATTTTTAAGAACCTACAGAAATAAATATTTTGTCATAAATTGTATTTTTATATTTAATAAGATTTCTATTTTTTGCCATTTTCTTTTATGTATCTATTTTGTTACATAGATGAGTTTGTGTGACTCTACTAAGTGGCCAGTTTATATCTCCAAAATCTTAGAAATTCACTAAGCAGCATAGAAACTGGCTTCTTTGCCTCTTTCTTCCTGGAGCCTGCAGAGCCGAGACAGATAAAAGGTAACAGCACGCAAATCTTGTCAAACTCCAAGTAGCTAACTGATTCTTAAAACCAGCAAGAGCAAAACAAATGCCACCAAAACCTTCAGTCTAGTTTTTATCATTTTTTTTACTATTTTACCATTTGATTTTTTACTCTTTGATACCAGTCAATGTTACTCAATTTCAATTCTTTGCTTTAGTTTCCAGGTCTGGAAAAAATGAAACAACAAGATTTAGTTAGAAAATCAATGACCTTCCCCTTTAATATCAAATTGACCTCTAACAAAAGCATTGGAAATAGTGTTTCCTATAGAGGAGCAGCCATTCCACTCATCCATGTAATAGAATGAGAATTAGCTTCTGTTTATAGCTTTAATTAGGCATGCTCTCTTCTTCCCAACTGACAATGCACAAAGGAGAAGACAGAAATTTGATCATGCAGATGAGAACAGAAGAGTGCTTCTTAAAACATATTAACCAAGCCATGGAATTTCTGTGGTTAAAGTCATAAAAGGTCCCCAGAGAAACCATTGATAATTGCCGTTTTGACTGCATGGGGCCCTGCAGTCAATGTGTGCTGTTTTAGGTTTTGTTTCTTTTTTTTTTAATTACCTAACCGATTCACTGTTTTTGTTGTGGTCCCATGAGGCTTTGCCTTCTTCCGTGGAATTTTCTTGACTAGAGTCTCATTAGATGACAGTGCTTCTAATTAGATTTCTTGGCTGTTAGGGATTATTATGCTGGAAAATCCACATTCCTTCCTCCCTCTTCCCTCTTCCGTTACTTCCATCCTGCTCTTGTGTTTTTATTTATGCAAGATGCAAGCCAGATGTTATATTAATAAGAGAGCTGATTTTCCTCAAGGAGCCATTCATCAGCACAGAAGTAGACCCTGTTGCAATTTCTGGGAATTCTTTAAATTCTTTCCTTATTTTTTCTTCTCATTTTAAGTATTAAGTTTTGGAAGATACGCTTGAAAGCAATATTACTGTTAAGTATAGAATTACTTCTGTTTCTGTGGATGTTAATGGAGATTTGGAGGTTTCACAACTAAATTTTAAATTTAAAGAAGAAGGAATTAAAAATAAGTACAATATCTTATTATAAATGTAGGTAGCATATCACAGCTGATGGGTATAAATTTTCTGAAAACTTCATTAAAATGGAACAAAGATGCCTTATCAAAGCAATGGAACCTACAACTAGAATATACAACTAGGTACTGGGGGGCTTTGGGGAGAGGAAGAAAAAGGAAAAAGATTGGGAACAGATGTTAGCTCAGGGTCAATCTAAAAAAGAAAAAAAAAGCAATGGAGTATCTCACACACTGGAGTTCAGATTCTTTGTGGTTTAAGATGTATACTTTAAAACATAGAGAATTAGATGACATTTTCATTTCTGCCCCAAATACTAGTTTATAAAAGGAGTGATGTTAAAACAAAGAAATAAAGAGGTCTTATACTCTTCAGATGAATGCATCTTCTAGAGCACAAAAAGAAAGGAAAAAAGACCACACATAAATTCATTATGATTCCAAAAATAATCTCTTCAAACAGACATGAGATCCTTAAACTACCAAACATCACAGGAACTCTCAATAAAAGTTTTGGGAATCTTTTTGAAATCCTCAAAAGGCTTAGTCCTGAGTCTTCCCTGCCTGTTGGTTTTGGTTCTGTAGCTTAAACTAACTGTTGAGACAAAGGAGGTCATCCGAAGTCCATGACCACATGGGTAGAACTTGACCCCAGGGACAAAGCACAACTTCTCCCTGTCAGCAGCTTGTCCAGGCACTCACAACCTGTGTGTATTATTTACAAGTTGAAGCACCACCTTGATTTTTATTTACGGTATATTTTAAAGTCAAAATGTGTGGGTAGCCCCAGCAACTACTACTAGCTCCTCTACTAGTAGAATAGGTAGGAGCCGGTAAGACTCATCCTTGATTTCACTAAGCAAGTTCCAGTAGTAGTTATTCACAACTAAAACTCAAGTCCCCACTGTCTCAAGAGCTACAAGGTTTTTTTCTTGTATCTGGTTGTACTCACAGTCATCGAGGTGGGGTGGCGGCTCTTCTTGCTCATCTTTGGCCCTTCCATACCATTATCCCTCAGTCATCCTTAAAAACTCCAGCTTGGACCTCATGTTTGTCCTCCTTAAACACTTTTTACTTTCCAGGACTCTACACTCTCCGGTGTTCTTCCCACATCGCTGGATGCTCCTTCTCGGTCTCCTTTGCTGATTTCTCTTCATCTCTCTAACTTATTATTGTTACAATCCTCCAGGATTCAGGTTCTGGGCATCTTCTGTAACTACTGCACTCTTCTGGCCAAAATTATCAGCCAGGCTCATATGCCATCTTTACATGCTGACTCCCCAAATTTTTGATCTCCATCCTGTACTTCTCTGCTGAACTCCAGACTCGTATATCCAACTGGCCATTCCACATTCCCACTTCAGTGTTTAGAGACTTCTCAATACCATGCTCTAAATATCACCTGATTGTTCACACTTTCACCTCCTCCATTGATGCCACCCAAGCTCAAGCTATGGATATCTCTTCTTTGGACCATTGCAACAGACTCCCAACCAGTTTCCCTGAGGCCTCATTTCCCTCCTACAGTCTATTCTTGACACAATAGTCAAAGTGATCCTGATAAAAAATAAGATAGATCATGTCACTTATCATCTCAATGTCTTCTAATGCCTCTCAGCTCACTCAGAGTGAAGCCCAACATATTTACACTGACCAAGAAGACCTGACTTCACCCTTGGGAATTCACTGACCTCCTACTACGTTGCGCCTCGCCTGCCTTCAGTCACACTGGCCTCCCTGTTATCCAAGATGCTTCCTGCCTAGGACTTTCCCACCTCAAGTCTTTTGCACAGGCTGCTTTCTCTGCCTGAAATGCTCTTCCACCAATGTCTATGTGACTTACTTCCTCCTCACCGTACTCACCTACTTTTCTTTTCTCCATCACACTTGTTGCCATGTCGTATATCAGATGTTTTACTTATTTATTTTGTTCACTGCCTGCCACCTGCCACTGAAATTTACACTCCGTAAGGGCAGGAATCTGTGCCTTTGTTGTTCACTGATGTTTCCACATCTCCTGAAACAGTACCCAGCAATATAGTGCTTACTCAATAAATGTGTTGAATAAATGAATGTCAAATAGCCCTGCAGGCATACGTATTACCAGTCAATCTGTTGGCAAACACACAATGAAAACCCACAGCATTTGTTGTTGTGTATTTAGTGCCATGGTAGACAAAAATAATCAATAACTGCCTGCAAGGAAATTGTAATCTATTTGTGGGGTTTGAGATATCTGTATAGAACCCAAACAACCAAATGCATCACAGAAGAGTGACAAATGAGATAAGAATCACAATGGCTTATGTCGCTACTTCCTTTTGAGACAGGACATGCAAATACATCATTCTGAAATCCATCTTTTTAAAGACAAGTTCCAGGTCTTTTCATTTGTCATGAACAACTTCACATGTCAATATACAAGTTAACCTTAAAATAAGTATTCATTCAAATATTCAAACATTTATTCATTCAAGCATTCATTAAAAGAACATTTACTGGGGCTGGCCTGTTGGTATAGTGCTTGGGTTTGCACACTCTGCTTTGGCGGCCCAGGGCTCACAGGTTTGGATCCCAGGCACAGACCTACACACTGCTCATCAAGCCATGATGTAGCAGCATGCCACATACAAAACAGAGGAAGATTGGCACAGATGTTAGCTCAGGGCCAATCTTCCTCAAGAAAAAAGAGGAAGATTGGCAACAGATGCTAGCTCAAGGCCAATCTTCCTCACCAAAAAAAAAAAAACCCAGTTCCTGTGAGCCTCTCACGTAGCAGACACTGCCCAAAAGACAGAGGCGCTAATTGTGGATGAAAAGGGATGGATCACTTGCACTTACAGAGCTCATCATGATTTACTTGGACTTTGACCTAACTGATAATGGAAACTGCCACGTTTTCTCTGTTCTTGGGTACCACAGAAGCACGCTTTCCCTTATACCTGGAAATCCTTCAAAATCTATTTGCCAAATATTGTGTTATATGAAGAAGGGGAATAAGGGCACAAAAACATTGGGGCAGTAAAAGACAGTTTGTGTATTTCATAAAAACGTTAAATATATACTCACCATATGACCCAGGAGTTTCACTCCAGTAGAATGAAAATGACCACAGAAACATTTGTACATGGACTTCATAACATATAGATTAGTAACATCCAAACACTGGGAACAATCCAATGTCCATCAAAGCTTCAACAGATAAACAAATTGTGGTATATTCAAACAATTGAATACCAATAAGTAATAGAAAGGACAAATTATTGATGCATGCAACAATTTGGATGGATCTTAAAACTGTTACGCTAAGCGGAAAAAAAAACAGACACAAAAGTGAATGGTGTAATTCCATTTATATAAATTCCAGAAAATGCAAACTAATGCATAGGGATAGAAAGCTAATCAGTCATTGCCTGGAGATATGGATGGAGGAAAAGATAGATTGCAAAAGGGCTGGAGGATACTGTTGAGAGTGATGGAAATATTAGTTATCTTCATTGTGGTGGTGTTTTATGGGAGTATACAAGGGCCAGTACTCATCAAACTGTACTCTTTAAATATGTACAGTTTCTTTTATACCTTAAGAAACTTGCAAAAAAAATAAATAAATAAAGACACACCATACAGGTTATCCAAAAAAAATTTGGAACCTCAACTCTCCCCGAGAAAAAGCACTGGCTGACGTACCTAGAGCAGTGTTTGGTACATGTTAGTGCTAAATGCATCATTGCCAAAAAGTATAAATTTGTAAATAATAGTTAGCACTTATGTAATGCACCAACATCATTTGTTAATTTAATTAAATTAATTTTAAAAACCTATGTGGTAAATTTTATCATCACCCATAAAAACAAATAATAAGCACAAGTGTCCTTTACTCTAGGTTCGCACACTGACAGACTAAGTTATCAAGGGTACCCAGTTGGTGGCTCACAGATCTGAGACTTCAATGCATGCGGTCTTTCTCCAGGTAGACAACATACTCCCATAGGAAGGGAGGAAAGAAGGAATCAAAGAATTCAGAGAAGAGAGACTCGCTGTCTGCTTGGCAGTTGAAGTCTTTTTAAAAAGACAGGATGTTTGCTGGGCTTTGAAAGATAAGGAAGCTTTGGCAAACGGGGAGGGTAGAAATGCGTCTCCGACAACGCTGATGTTGCCAGGCACATCAGGGCCTGCGGAGGTATTCATCCGGTCTTTGGTGACATTCTTTACAGGGTGAGTTAGATCAAAATCCCCTGACATTTCATCTTATAAATATTGCATATAGGATATAAATAGCTGGATCAGCGGGGTGAAGGACATGAGGATGCGGTTTCTCCCGGCAAAGGTCCCGTGGCAGGAAAAGAACAGAAAATGGAACTAGCTCTGACTGTTTAATGATTAATGAGGCAATCCTTTTATTTAATGTATTATATGACTGAGAAAAGGGAAGCCGGTGAGACTTGGCTGCTCACAGTGACAGGGAAAAGGAACTATTGCTTTCACAGGGTCACTTGCCAACATCAAGACTGATTGCCAGGATTACTAATTAGTAACAACAAAAATATTGCTCTCGTGATTTTACCAAGATGGTAGAGATGACGTTGGCCAGATATCCAGGAGAACAAAAAACAGCACATAGATTCACGTCTGAGGAAACCAAGAGACGTCTCTTACACCGAAGGACAAAATATGAGGAAGAGACAGCCAGACAAAGCAAAGGTCATGCAGTGTTGCTGGAAGAAACAGAGAGAGGATCAAACGCAGATCTTGAGAAAGGTTACACAGCAAAATCAATAACTGAGGAATGGAGGTAGGAGAGAGGCTTGTGGTGGAGGTTGACCTGAACCCATGCTGATACGAAGAGGAAAAAAGAAAGATGGGCAGTAAGAGACACCACACAGATCCACCCCACCTGTCGGAAGCAGTCTGCCAACGAGGAAGTTGGGGGAGAAATTCTCTGCAATTTGAGCAACACTGCTGCTCCCAATTTTTTTTCTTTGAGTAAGATTAGCCCTGAGCTAACATCTGTGCCCGTCTTCCTCTATTTTATATGTGAGACACCTGCCTCCGCATGGCTTGATAAGCAGTGCTAGGTCCTTGCCCAGGATCCCAACTGGTGAACCCCAGCTGCCAAAGCAGAGCACGGGAACTGAAGTTCTCCACCACAGGGCCAACCCCTGCTAGCACCAATGTAATGGCTGGGAAGAATAATGCTAAGTTCACCTTCGTATAAAACTATGTGTCATGAAAGAATTTCTGCTAGCCTAAGACATGGCTCTTATCCTTACTTCCACAAGCCTCCTGAGGATAGTAGGCCTAGGAGGAATTTAATTTATTCACTTATGTGCATTCATCAAAAAACTATCCACCTGGAAGATATTACATGCCCTCCACTCAAAGGAAAAAGGAATAGGAAATGACAGACAGCAAATTCTGTATAATGTGGATATGGAATAAATTAAAACTGTGATAAATATATCATCACCATGAGCTATAAAAACTTAACAAATAAAACCTTAAATAAACAAACAAATGCTGTCCTAAAATAAGAGCTTAAAGCAGAAATACGAGACACAGACAAACATCTGGGAAATAAAGTTCATTGGAAGCAGTGAAGGAAAATAAACACCACTGAACAACCGAGGAAGAACTTGATGGCGTGGATTACGAAAAACAATAAGCAAAGTGAAATCGGGATGAACAAAGTCAAAAATAAAGTGAAAGCGGCAGTCATAAAAGTAATGTAAAGATATTCCTACAAATGGTTACTGAGTATCCTCAATAAAAGAAAACTAGAATAAAGAAACATTTTTTTTTTTAAAGATTTTATTTTTTTCCTTTTTCTCCCCAACGCCCCCCGGTACATAGTTGTGTATTCTTTGTTGTGGGTTCTTCTAGTTGTGGCATGTGGGACGCTGCCTCAGCGGGGTCTGATGAGCAGTGCCATGTCCGCGCCCAGGATTCGAACCAACGAAACACTGGGCCGCCTGCAGCGGAGCGCGCGAACTTAACCACTCGGCCACGGGGCCAGCCCCAATAAAGAAACATTTTTTAAAAAAGATATTTAAAGGTAAAATTCAAGAAAACATTCCAGAAATTACAAAAATAAATCTACATCTATCAGAATTCGAATACGTAGAACAAATCTGTAGACATCAAGGCTAAATGATCAAATTACCACTGAGATGAAAAATACCACTAAGATGAAAAATATCGCGCAGACTTGAAAGTTCTCCACGGCAACATTAAATCAGATGAGGCGGTGAAGGGCACTCAGGCAGTCCTCAAAGAAGCTTATGCCTATTCAAGCCAATATTCAGGCATGGCGTTTATGAGTCCTTCATAAAGAAACTAAAGGACCACCTTCAACCGTCCTAAAGGAAAACGGAAATGCCATTGAACTCATTTAGCTCTATGAATAAGACTAAAGTAAAATAAATGTAAATAATATGATTAGCAACAAAATAATGAAAAAGCTAATATTTGTTAAGTGTATAATTAGTGCCAGGTGCTGTTCTAAAAACTCATAAAATTTCTGTGAAGTGGGTACTGTTTTTATTCCCCTTATATATGTTTAGATGGTCACCTAGAGGTTAAGTAACATAATAGGTCACAGTCTTTATCTATTTTGATAATGTAGAAATGATTAAAAGAATTAGACAATAAAGGGAAAGAAGTTGCTGATATCCTCACCTTTAGTAACTATAGAGAAAAAGCACAATTTTAAATTGATAAACTAATATTGTTACGACTGTAGTTAGAGGAATTGAAATAATCACTAAGGTAAAAATTATAACCCACTAGAATCAATTGATTGAGGATGAATGGGGAAGAATCAGAAATATATCTATTCCAGTGATTGATTATAATAAAAGCTGATTTTTATTTTCTAATGGTAGAATTGTGAGAATTATTACCAAAGCAAAAGATTGAGCTCCCCAAATAATCAGACGAAATACATGTACACAAACAGAATCACAAACCACATACACCATGTAAAGAATGATACAAAAACTAAACAATCAAAACAGAGCACATAGAATAAAATACGCTTCTATGGCTAAACAAATCTGTAATATCATAATTATAAGATAAACCCGCATATTCAAATAAATGAAACATCTCATTGAATCACAAAGTAAAACTATTTTATAGACAAGAACAAAAGAATCAGTGTTATATTCAATACTATATTATATACAAGAAGTATGCAAAATTATAAAACAAAACAGAATTACAACAAAATATTGAAAATAAGAGAGTATTCAAAATAATTTTTGGAAATACAAGGCCAAAGAAGACAAGATTGGTAATCTTCATGTCAGACAAAGTTGAATTCAGGGTAAAAAGGGAATTAATGAATTCCATTGTAATTAATGAATTAAAGAATATTTCATAGTCACAAAGGCTGCATTCCATAATACATCTAATAGTCACGATTATCTGTAATCAAATAACATATAATCAAAATTCAAAAACGAAGATGACAGAAAATACAAAAAGTATCGGGAAGTTTTAATTCCTCTTTTCTTTACCATGAAAGATTAAACAGTGGAGAAAGATAAGCAAGGATATAGAAGATGTAAATAACAAGTTAATAATATGACCTAACATGCATATAAAAAATTCTGTATTTCACAAATGGAGAATACATGTATTTTTCAAGGACTCTTGGAACATTCAAAATATATTAGGACATAAGAAAACTTCTATAAATACTCAATTGTAGGAATAATTATTTGTAAAAGTTTGCTCATAAAGCCAGAAAATGATAATTTCATATAAAAACTAGGAGAAAAACCTAGGAAAACCTGCCTAAACTTTCAAAAAATAATTAATGCTTACATCAAAAAAAATCAAAACCAAATTTCAGAATATTTAGAAAATAAAAACAATAAAATTAACTATAGGGAAAGATAAAGTGCCATTCAGATGTAAAAGTACATATAAATAAATCAAATTTCAACTTAGGCAGATGAATAAATGCACAAACAGAAAGAAAGCAGACATGAAGAATTAATGCGTTAAGATCGTTTCAGACGGAGTCCTACCAAACCTTAATTAGCCAACAATTCCAATGCTACTTAAATTATTCTAGAGCAGGGGTCTACAGAGTTTTTCTGTAAAGGGCCAGATAGTGAATATCTTTGACTTTGTGGACTATCCTGTCTCTGTTGCATCTACTCAACTCTGAGTCCATAGAGTATAAAATAGCCAGACAATATATAAATGAATGAGTGTGGTTGGTTGAAATCCAATGAAACTTTATCTACGAAAACAGGCAGCAAGTAACAGTTTACCAACCTCAGTTCTAGAGCACAAAGACTTTTTTGAAAAAAATCTCCTGAATTATTTTTATAAGTACTATAATGTTAATAACAAAATATAATAAAGCATAAGAATAACGTAAGCTCTTTCTTATGAATATCTATGCAAAAATCCTCAATAAAGTATTAGCAAGTGAAGTTTAGCAACACCTTAAAAGCATAATAATACAAAATAATCTAGGAGTCTTTATTCTAGCAATATAAGTATGGCTCAGTGTTAAGAACCTATTAACATAATTTTCTACATTAATAGTTCAAAAGTAAGAACTCAACATTCATTATGCATGAGAAAAAAGGTTTAAAACATATTAATAGAAGAGTAAACCTTTAATACGTCTTTATCAGACTAAAGACCTTAATAAAGCTAAATGAGAAGGAAAGGAAAATTTCTTCTTAAAAACTAAGATGGCCACTATCAATGGAAAAAGAAATGAAGCATAAAAATTGGAAAGGATGAAGATCCAAGTATCATTATTTGCAGATGATATGATCATTTACTCAGGAAACTCAAGAAACTCAACAAGAAAACCATCACAAGTAGTAAAAGAAATCAGTAAAATGGCCAGTACCTTCTGTACTGCATCTGTAGCTAAATCTATATCATATACAAGAATCAGTTGGTATAATGAAAGAAACAATTATAAACGAGAAGGTAAATTACCAAAGACCAAATGTTATAGGAAATGTGAAAATCCATATTAAGAAAACTTTAAAACATTACTGAGGTACTCAAAAGACTTAAACAAATAAAATATATACCACAATCTTTGATAAGAAAACAATGCCACTAAGCAATCACCTCTTGCTTACCAAACCTATACATTTATAACTTTCCCAAGAAAATGACTGGGCCTTTAAAAAAATAGACAAGCTGATTCTAAAGTTGATAGAGAAAAATCAATGAGCAAGAATATCCATGCAGTATCTAAGTGGGGAGATTAATGAGTTTAGACTATCTCTACTATAAAGCCTAATTAATTACTAAACTGTCTTACTGTGCATGAATAAATAGACCAAAGAAAGAGTGTGTAAACAGAACCAAATACAAAAATGATTTTCTTTTAAGTAGAAATCAGTAGAAATAATATGTACTATTCAGTAAATGGTGATGACGCAATTGGGTAGCCATCTAAAGAAAATAAATACTGAATAACTGTATCACTCTACAGTAAAATTTAGATGGATCAAAAATTTAAATATATTTTTGGGCTCAATTCTGTTCCATTGATCTGCGTGTCTGTTTTTCTACCAGTACCATGCTGTTTTGATTATTATAGCTTTGTAGTATATTTTTAATTCAGAGAGTGTGATATCTCCAACTTTGTTCTTTTTTCTTAGGATTGCTTTGACTATGGGGTCTTTTGTTGTTCCATATAAATTTTAGGATTCTTTGCTCTATTTCTGTGAAGAATGTCATTGGGATTCTGATTGGGATTGCATTGAATCTGTAGATTGCCTTAGATAGTATGGACATTTTAACTATGTTAATTCTTCCAATCCATGAGCATGAAATATCTTTCCATTTCCTTATGTCTTCTTCAATTTCTTTCAATAACGTCTAATAGTTTTCAGTGTACAGATCTTTCACCTCTTTGGTTAAATTTGTTCCTAGGTATTTTATTCTTTTTGTTGTGATTGTAAATTGGATTGCAATCTTGATTTCTCTTTCTGCTAGTCCATTATTAATGTGTAGAAATGCTACTGATTTTTGTATGTATGTATGAAACCACACATCTATGTACAGCTAATCTTTGACAAAGAAGCCAAGAACACACAGTGGAGAAAGGAAAATCTACTCAATAAATGGTGTTGGGAAAACTTGACAGCCACATGCGAAAGAATGACAGTAGACCATTATCTTACACCATACGCAAAAATTAACTCAACATGGATTAAAGACTTGAATGTAAGACCTGAAACCATATGACTTCTAGAGGAAAACATAGGCAGTGCACTCTTTAACACGGGTCTTAGCATTATCTTTTCAAATACTATATCTACTCAGGAAACAAAAGAAAAAAATAAATGGGACTACATCAGACTAAAAAGCTTGTGCACAGCAAAGGAAATCATCAACAAAACAAAAAGACAACCCACTAACTGGGAGAAAATATTTGCAAATCATATATCTGACAAGGAGTTAATTTTCAAAATAGATAAAGAACTCATACAGCTCAACAACAAAAAGTGAACAACCTGATCAAAAAATGGGAAAAGGATGTGAACAGATATTTTTCCAAAGAAAATATACAGCTGGCCAAGAGGAACATGAAAAGATGTTCAACATCACTAATTATTAGGGAAATGCAAATCAAAACTATAATGTGATATCACCTCACACCCATCAGAATGGCTATAATTAACAAGATGAGAAATAATACATGAGGGAGAAGATGTGGAGAAAAGGGAACCCTCATACACTGCTGGTGGGAATACAAACTGGTACACCCACTCTGGAAAACAGTACAGAGATTTCTCAAAAAATTAAAAGTAGAAATACTATATGATCCAGCTATCCCACTGCTGGATATTTATCCAAAGAATGTGAAACCAATAATACAAAAAGATATCAATGCAGTCTATACAGAAACTGAAATATAATAATGTACATCTGAAATTTCTGCAAAGTTATAAGGCAATATGACCTCAATAAAATAATTTTTAAAAAATTTTAAGTATGAAAAATAAAACCTTAAAATAACTAGTACATACACTACTGGGAAAGGCCTTCACAAAATCCAGGAACCGTAAATAGAAAAGCTGATTACTTTTTTTTAAGTTGAAGTATAATTGACATACAATGTTATATCAGTTTCTGATGTACAACATAGTGATTTGATTTTTTTTATACATCATGAAATCATTATGACATGTCTAGTTACTGTCACTGTATGAAATTATTACAATGTCAGTGACCATATTGTCTCTGCCATACAATACGTCCCTGTGACTTATTTATTTTATGACTGGAAGTTTGTACCTCTTAATCCCTTTTTCCTATTTTGCCCATCGCCCACCTCCTCCCCTCTGGCAGCCACCAGTTTATTCTCTGTATCTGTAAGTTTGTTTCTATTTTCTTTTGTTTGTCTTGTATTTTAGATTCCACATGTGAGTGCAATCATCAGTATTTGTCTTTCTCTGTCTGACTTATTTCACTTAGCATAATACTGTCTAGGTCCACCCATGTTGCCATAAATGGCAAGATTTCATTCTTTCTTTTTTTTTTTGCTTTTTTCTCCCCCAACCCCCCAGTATATAGTTGTATATTTTAGTTGTGGGTCCTTCTAGTTGTAGCATGTGGGAAGCCACCTCAACATGGCCTGATGAACGGTGCCATGTCCGCGCCCAAGATCTGAACTGGCGAAACCCTGGGCCGCCAAAGCAGAGCGTGCAAACTTAACCACTCAGCCACGGGCCTGGCCCCATTTCATTCTTTTTTATGGCTGAGTAATACTTTGACTATATATAAACCCCAAAATGTCTATGTGGCCAAAATTTATCATAACTGAAAGCAAAGACCATAAAAACCCCAAACAAACATTAAAGAAAGCAGTAAGTTTTGGTCCTTAAAGAACATCAATACAAAAATTTCAAAATGCCTAATGAATAGTTTATCACAAAAAGAGAAGTACAAAAGGCCTCTACATATATTGAAAAGATGTCCAATTTCACTTTTCTGTTTCACTGATTATTTTTCTTGTCTTCACTATTTTCTTCATTCTATTTTGAGCTTAGTTTGCTTTTCTTTTTCTAGCTTCTTGAGGTGGAACTTTCCATTATTAATTTTAGACTTTTCTTATTTTCTAATGTAAACATTTAAAACTACAAATTTTCCTCTAAGTACTGCTATAAATCCCTTTATATATTGTATTTTCATCATCACTCAGTTCAAATTACTTTTAATTTCTCATGTAATATCTGCTTTGACCCATAGCTTTTATAGATGTGTACTATATAATTTCAAATATTGAGGGCTTTACAGATCTCTCACTGTTACTGATTTCTACTTCATAATTTGTCAGTCTTTCAAAATTTACTGAGACTTTGTTTTATGACTCTGGATGTGGTCCATCTTGTGAATTTACCATGTGCCTTTGAAAAGAATGTGTTGCATGTCGTGTTCTATAAATATCAGCTAGACTGACTTTATTAATAGGGTTGTTAAGATTGTTTATGCCCTTGCTGAGATTTCGTCTGGTTGTTCTATCAACTACTGAGAGAGAGGTGTTAAAATCTGACTATCATGGTAGATTTTTACATAAATATTCAGAGACTTAATCTTACCCACTTTAATTCTCTCAATATTTACTTCTTAAATGTTGAAACTCTACTAGTAATTAGACACATACACACATATTCATGGTTATCATTTATTACTGATGACACCATTTTCAATGTGAAATATCCCTTTTTTTGATAAAACTCTTTGTCAATTAGTCTATTTTGTCCAACATTAATATAGACAATCCAGCTTTCTTGTTATAAATGTTTGCAGGATATATCTTTTTTGCCTATTCACATTTAATCTGTGCTGTGATAAAGGGTGCTTCTTGTGAGCCACATACAGCTTCATCTTGCATTTTTAAAAAGAAATTCATTCTGACAACCTCTGTTTTCTAATTGGAGTGTTTAGTTCATTTGCATTTAATGCAATTATTGAGATAATTGAATAAACATACCATTTTGTTATTTGTTTTCTTTTTTTCCCATCTGTCTCTCCTTTTTGTTCTGTCTCCTTTTCTGCCTTCTTTTGGGTTAATTGAATAACTCTTAGAACTATGTTTTTCATGTCTCATTTGATTTTGTGCTTATTTTTAATGGTTAACTAAGGGATTACAATACTTTTTCTTAACTCTGTATAATCTACTTAGAGTTAATATCACAACATTTCAAGTAAAATATATGTATTTTGTGATCATATATTTCCATTTATCCTGATCCTTTATGCTATAGTTGTCAGACATATTACATTTACATATGTTATATATCCCAAAATGCAATCAAAATTTTTCCCTTTAAAGAGTCATTGTATTTTAAAGAATTAAGAGAAAAATAGTTTAAAAGATATGTACCCACATACAGTCATGCACCACATGACGATGTTTTGGTCAGTGATGAACCACATATACAAGTGTGGTCCAGGAAGATTAATGCCACGTAGCCTGGGTGTGTAGCAGGCTGTACCATCTAGGTTTGTGCAAGTGCACTCTATGATGTTCACACAATGATGAAATTGCCTGAAGATGCATTTCTCAGAACACATCTCCTTTGTGAAGCGACGCATGATTGTATTTGCCATTTTTGGTGCTCTTCACTCCTTCCTGAAGATACATGATATCATTTCTCTTTAACTTGAAGAACTTCTTTTAGCATTTCTTATAGAGCAGGCAACAAATTCTATCTGAAAAATGTCCCTATTGTGCTTTAATTCTTGAAGGGCATTTTCTCTGCATATATAGTTCTGGATTGATAGTTTTATTTTTTTCTTTCCTTATTTTAAAGGGATCTTTCCATTGATTTCTAGCTTTCATTGTTGCTGTAAAAACAATAATTCTTATCATTTGTACTATTGTTCCCTTATATGTAGTGCATTGTTTTTCTCTTGCTGCTTTTAATGAATATTTTCTCTTTGCTTCTGGATTTCAGTACTTTGAATATGATGTGACCAGATGTAATTTTCTTTGTGTTTATTCTCTCACATTTTTGATGAGATTCTTATATGTGTAACTTTGCTTTTATCAAATTTTCAAAAGTTTCAGGCTTTATTTCTTCAATTTAGTTTTGTCCATTCTGTCTCTCTTCCTGTCCTTTTTGGATGCAGTTTCACACATGTGTCGCTTTGATTACTCCAAGAAGCAGATCACATAACAGAATTAGACAGTCAAGAGAATTATTGGAGGAAATGCCTATGAATGATAAAGAGGAGAAGGAGCAGGAGTGAGTGGAGAGAGCCTTCAGACCGTGATGCAGTTCTGACATCTGTGAAGGCAAGGAAGGAGGATTGTGTAGAAGCGGCCTCACTCTGCAGTCTAACTCTGACAAAACCTCATCCAGGTTGATAGGGATCCCCAGAGCAAAGATTGTTAAAGGAGTCCAATGTTGAACAGAAACAGTCTGGCTTTAGCATCTCCATTGTGTTTAGTCTTTCACTGGGCGCTGCCTGGAGAGAAGTATGGACTCAGGAAAAATATCAGGGCAGATCTAAAGATGAGGTGACTGAGGTTATCAGTCAACTATGCACCTTGTAGCAGGTTCTTGAAGGCAGAGCCAAGTGGTATGTCTTTATGGCTACCACAGTCTATGTTGGATTGCTCAGAATTGTATTGGATGCTCTGTTCTTTTTGTGTCCATCACTGTGCATTCTATTCTTCAGACTGTATCATTACTATTAATCTATCTTCAAGTTCACTAATTCTTTCATTTGCCATCTCCTTCATCTGCTATTAAGCCCATCTACTGAAATTTTAATTTCAGATATTATACTTTTCAGTTTTAGACTCTGTTTGATTCCATTGTTTATTGTATTTTTCCCTCTGCTGAAATTTCCCATCTGTTTATTTATTATAAATATATTTTCTTACAAGTCCTTGAACATAGTTTTAGTAGCTGCTTTATAATTCTTTCTGTATATTCCAATACCTCGGTCATATTGGGCTTGATCTCAGTTCATTTTCTCTTCAGTATGTGTCACACTTTCCTGTTTCTTCATATGTGTAGTAATTTTGGATTCCATCCTATACAGTTTGAAGCATACATTTTAGAGACTGTGGATTTTGTTATGCTCCTCCTAAGAGTGGTGATTTCTTGAATCAGTTGGCAGTTAACTTGGCTGAACTCAAACTCCACACTCTGTTTTCCTTGCAATGGAATTCAGCTGAAATCTCTTTATTGCTTTCAGCCTTAATTGGTCTGCTTGGAGTTTCCTCATGAACATGCAATTAAGGGTCATTCAAAGATTTGAAAATAGCTTATACACAGAATTTAGGGCTCCTCATTCCTGAATCTCTAATTTCCAGGCTTGTCCCCTCTCACTGTCTAGTTGTGATGGTAGTCCCAAATTCTGTCTCATGGTTTGGTTTCTATCCAGTTCTAGTCACCTTATGATTTGCTAACTGGGCCTTCCTAAGGCAAAAAACCCACTAAAAATAGCATACTCATTCCATGTCATTCCCTTCTTCAAAGTGTCCACTCACTTCCAGCTTCCACTTGCTTTTGCTACACTCCAAGGCCTTCAGATAGTTGTGTTATTGTTTTTGTTTACAGATTTCATAATTGTTTTGTCCACTTTATAAGTACTATCTATGGAAAGTTTGGTCTGATATAAGCTATGCTACCACTAGTGGAAGCGAGACTTTGCCACCCTCACTTTTAATAAAAGAAATGGAAATTAAAATTACAATAAAATATTGTTTTGCTGAATCATATTGGAAGGATCAATGTATATGTAATACAGTGTTGGCTGCAATAGGAAGAATAAGCACACTTAAATATTGTTGATGGAGGTAAATTATGATGACCCATTGGTACCTAGTCATGGGAAGTGTAAATTGCTGTAACACTTACGGAAATTGAAAATGTACACACTTTTTGAGTGAGCAAAACCAAATCAGGACTGGCCCAGTGGTGTAGTGGCTAAGTTCGCGCACCCCGCTTTGGCAGCCCAGGGTTCACAGGTTCAGATCCGGGGCACGGATCTACACACCACTGATCAAGCCATGCTGTGGTGGCATCCCACATATAAAATAGAGGAAGACTGGCACATATGTTAGCTCAGGGACAATCTTCCTCACAAAAAAATAAAAACAACAACAAAAACCACAGCTAGGAATCTATCCTACAAATATCCACAAACAAGCACCAGCGGTAATAGACATACAAGACTGCAACATTGTAATAGCAGAGGAATTTACAATACTGTATATTAATCAATGGTAAACTAGTTAAATTAATTGTATTACATAAATGCAATGAAATACCATGAAGAGAGCAAATACATATATAATACTTGGTTGAACCACACAGCATTCTAAGTGCTTTACATATCTTATCTCACATAATTTCCCCACAAAACTACTACTACCAGTTTCATGTAGGAGACAAGAAGTTAAGCAATATGCCCAAGATGACACACATAGTGTAGCAGGACTGGTATTTGAACCCAGGGGAATCTGATTCCAAGTCCATGAGCGTGACCACTACACTAGGCTGTCTCATCATAGTATCATAATGAGTCTTACAGTTAGAATGAGGTAGCTCTCCAGCTACTAACACGAAATACTCTTCAGAATGTAAATTTAAATAAAAAAGGCAAGGTGCAGAATATATATGTAGAATGCCACCAGTAGTGTAAAATAATTTATGGACTATAAACACACGCACATACATACATATTTACTTATGCATAGAGTATCCTGGAAGTATACTAAAAAATTTTTAAAACCTAGTGTTTGGGGAGATAACTGGGTAACTAGGGCACACAGGAGCAAGGGAGACATCTCACTGCATGCTGCTTTGTGTCTTTTTGATGATGTGCCATGTCGTATATTACCTATTGAAAAAATAAAATTAAATCTTCTTTTTAAAACAAAGTATATTTAGTCTTTAGTGTGGTGCATGGTTACTCACTCACTCTCTTTGTAGTGGAAGTGCTTATAGAGAGTGAAATGGCCAACTGCTTGCACACAAGCAAAGAGAGAAGGCTTGAGCCAAATGGTTGTTAGCAGCGTTCCACCTTTCTCCCAGTAACACACAGGCAAGACAGAGCTGGGTCCAGAGTAGACAGTAAGTAAACACTGCCCAGGTGCCAGAAAGCTCAGTGCCCAACTTGAAGTTGACCACACTAACTTCTTTAACCCTTAGGTTGACACACTTGGGTTTTTCTTTTTCTATTGATTCTCATTTTCTGTCT